>NW_016158060.1:0-12395 GCF_001687245.7 Rhagoletis zephyria | reverse complement strand
GGCCGTCATTGGCGACATTGTCATCAACATGGTTGGTGGTTTACATGCCTGGCTTGATGTTTTCTACTTTTGCTGCCAGTCTTCGCCACCATACGCACTTGCTGCGGTCTCTCTTGCCACTTCCTCTGATTGTTTAGATGCGATTTTTTATATAAGTATGTAACTCCTCTATCGATGTATGCAGATGTATTCAAAAGCAGTAATCTGTCAAAGTAAAATTTGCAGATGTTCATGAAAGGTATGAAGCACTTTTTTTTGTAAATTTCGATGTGGGTTCTGCGCAAAAATTCTGTGGAAGGCGTAGCCGGAGTTATACCCAGTCGGCAAATGTAATGTATAGTAATCGAAAAAATAATCAGTAAAACAACCCCATTCACATTCGAAAATGCATTTTTCCCCCAGGGCGATGTCCTAAGAAAAGTGGGGCATTTAATTTTGCATTACCTAGTACCGAGAAATGAATGTGATTGAGTTTGAAATTTTTGGGACTTTTTGAATACATTAGAATGCTGATTACATATTAAACAGTAATTGGATGCAAAACTCATAAGAAATACATTCGATTATTAATCGCGCATGGAATGCGTTACTAGTTTTCCCGCTGGGTATGTATGCACAAGAAATGTTGTACATACAGTGAAACCCGCTTAAGTACCTGTATTTATGTGTTTAAATAATGCTACGATCTTGGTTTTAAGACGCGAACACTTCATTAAATGTGCATGTTTTATTCAAGAACTTATTTATGTAAGTTAACAAGAAGATTAACTACATCAATAATTATGTTCGCTTAAGTGCCCGCATCGAGGTACTTAAGCGGGTTCTTTTAAATGTCCAAAATCTGACATTTTTCGTGAGGTACTTAAGCGGGTTTTACTGTATACCTTTAACATGCGGAAGGCGCTCTTCTCCGAAGAAAGGAGCATTCTACTTTTCGAATTTCATCAACAAATTGTTAAAACTTTCACTTTACACACTTACACTTTACACTTTATGTATTCCCTCAGTGTTGCCAAATTAAAATGGACATATGTATGTATTTATGTTTCATAAATTTGTTTGCTTTACATATTTGAGTATACATACTTATACTCATATTTATTGATAACAATAACTACTTTCTCGTTATTGTTTTTCATACTTTCCTTTTACAAGTTGAAATTTGTGTAACGTTTATTTTCGTCTAAGCATCGGCGAGACGATTTCCTGTTATTTATTGGCGCATATTTAGCACAAGTTATTTACAGAGGCCTCTTGTCTTTGTGTGCAGTTTATACGTTTCTAAACTTTTCGGCATAATTTATATATGTACATACCCGTGCATACTTATTTTTATTAGGAATTGGGTTTGGAAAGTTTTGGCAGGCTCAAAGTCAATGACCCTAAGCAAGGTCACAAAACCTATCGTAATTTTAGAAATTAGAAATGTTTACCTTTGCACATATATATACATATTTAAGGACAGATATCTGTACTTGTATGTATGGACATATGTCTGTATAGTTTATACATAGTATACATACCTACACTAATGTATGCATGTATGCATGTAATCAGAATAGGTTATTTAAACTCAAATGCCAACTTGAACCGAGCTTTCTCTTTTAATTTTTTTCACTTTTCAATATTCGCGTATGTACAAACATACATATGTACATTAGAGTGGTCCAAAATAATAAAGTCGGAATTTTAATGCCGCCACCCCCTAGGATTGTTCTGAATCGGAAATAAATATACCTCTATTTTTTCATTTTGAAATCAAAATATATTTAGGGAGTGCTCACAGCGCTCACAGTTTTCCATGTATTTTATATGGGGAAAAAACAAATTTTCGTAAAAATGGCATAAAACTCTTGAAAATCACAATTTTTCAATCGTAAAACAGTGGTTCTCTTCAGGAGACTTCCAGTATTAATATCCAATTGTTTATTTAACCATTTTTTATGATTAAAGATTTTTTATTGGTCCCCCCATTGCATTTTCAAGGACCCATAAAATATAGTCACCATGAAAAAATTATTAAAGGAGCAATTGGGTATTATTACCGGGAATCTCCTGAAGATAAGCAAAGTTTTCCGATCGAAAAATATTGATTTTCAAGAATTCTACACTATTTCTACGAACAGCTGTTTTTTCCCCATATAAAATACATTGAAAACTTTGAGCGCTTTGAGCACACCCTAATTTTTTTTTATTTCAAAATAAAAAAATAGGGGTGTAATTTTTTATTGGCATTAAAAATCCGACCTTATTTTTTTTACATACATTTTTGGACCACTTTAATGTACATACATACATAGATGCATATATATATACGCACATTTGAATGTATGAAAATCCATGTATACGCAAAAGCTTTTGCATGCCAATAATTATGGTTCGTTGGATTTTCTTTGTCTTCATACCCTTAACTGAAAGTTTGTAATTAGCTCAAGTTAGAGGCAAATTTGTTCATTTACTGCGGCAATAATTAGAGACAATTCACTTTGCGAAACCATTGACAAAGCCAAATTGAGATTTTTGCCATAAAATTTCAGCCACTTTCCTTAAAAGTTTTTTCCACGGCTCATGGCTTTGCTGCTTCTAAAATCTAACGAATGTTGACAAGAGACCATTAAAGTCATTACGCGTAATTAAGCATGCCAATTCTTCTACCTCACCTACATAGCACATTGTCTAGAATTGTCTATGAATTGACGAAGTGTGACACTACACCATAGGATTCCACTATGAATGTCCATTAGGCTGTGACTTATTTGGCCTTCTTTGATTTTTAAAAACTCATTTATGGTAAATTCCAAGAAGACCAAGATTTGGTTTTGGCGCAGAGAAGCTATATTCCTGTTTTAACTTAAGACCTTATACCGATTACTTGAATATACAAATTTGTATTTCCTACTTGTAACCTTCTAGATTTTGACTTGTACCGAAAAACAACCTTATTTCCACAAAAAGCTGCATTTTTATGTAAATTAAAACATTTTTTCGCGGCTTTTGTGAATGAGGTGTAGTGGAAAAAGCTCACTGCATCCCCCAGCACTAGTCAGACATTATACGACGATCCCATCTGTCTTGTCACCACCTCTCTCTTATAAGTCAAACAGGTCCTGGCGAAACCGCTCTACTTGTTCCTACTTCTTCGGGAATTTGTCAAGAATACTGTGGCGGACTTATCACATTCTAAGGTTTTAAAGCTCTCCAACATGTCGTTTACTATTTCCGAGTAGTTTTAAAATTTCCCAGAATATTTTTAGTAGTTTCAACAAACAAAGTTTACACAGAAATTTTCAAATCATTCATTGAGCTTAAGAAATCAGATTCCCTTATTAATGTGTTTATTTGTGAGCCATCGAAAAGTCTAGCTTTTTTCTCTAAGGTGCTTAGACCAGGAATATTTCTCTTTATATATGTAAGAAACACATTGCTCATTTTTGTCTAGCATCTTAAAAAATTGCTTGATAAAGCCCAGATTTATATGCAAAGGGAGCGGCATAATTTTATCTTTTGAAACTTAAAGTTGATTTATGGTATTCTGTTAGACTCATTCCTAGAATAGTCTTCGCATATCTGAGAAAAAAAATTATTAATTTTCTGAATGAAAAAATGGTAACAAGCTTTGCTCTCTTGTTCGATAGAGCCTCAAGAGTGTACCCAATGTCAACAAGTTTTTTTTATTTTAATCTAGAAGTCAATACTACTGCAGCTTCTTAAGATAATACTAATTCCTATTCTTTCGAAACCCCTGTCACTGCTCACTTTATTAAAGATTTATTCGAACGAAGGGCCACGGATGGGAGAAAAATATCGGATTACGAACTTCCTCTAAATTCGTTAACTGTCTCCGAGCCCTTTCAAGTCTGAATATTTTTTAACGTTAACACCAGGGAAATTGCCATTATTAGGTCCGAAAAGGTGGCTTTACGGTTTCTCAAAATTCTCCTTATTGTACAAATAACTTTTTTCCCATTTTTTCTTTATACTAAAAAAAACATTAAGGGCTTATCTATTTTTAAGTATAGTTAAATAGTTTAAAATAGATAAGTTAGCGAACATAGTTTTGCATAACACTCAGTGCAAAAACAAATCAAAATAGAGAAATAGTAGAATTAATAATAAATTTTGTATCCTTTTTAGAAAGACTTGCGGTTTCGAACCGCTTTGCGCTTGATTACATTTTTTAGAGCCAAAAAACTTTCTATTAATGCGCCTGAAAAGTTCTAAAATTAGCCAAAAGTAATTTCTTGTGCGTTATTGCTTACCTTCAAATGCATTCGCAACGGCCATATCAACACCTTTTCTTCCGGTTTCCCTTTCCAGGGGGGCGACGGCGTCATTCATAATTTTGTGCTATATTAATATAACAAATTTCGAAGGATAATTTTTCTTCAATGGATAACTTTTGCAATTTACCGTCATTCACCTGAAAAAATAGTGGTTTCACTTAATCACGTATATCTTACGAATCAATCGAATAATCGTAATACGAGTAATACGCGAAATGAAAACAAATAAAATTCTCCATAAACCGTGTATACATCACATTTCGATAGCCCTGATAGTTTCTGCGAAATTAATTAATTATTTCTGACACCTCTAATTTCCGAAGCAAACACTATCAGGTGCACATGGCGTATGAGTAACACTCTTTTCGGCTCATATTTCATACAAGAAATCCTTGCGCATTTTCGCTTGACCAATCATTATTTTCTTATCTATCCATCGATTTTCTTCATTGGTAGCTTAATTTTTCTCTAAAGGAACAGACTTAAACTTAAATGCAAAACATTTACACAGAAACAGTTATTTTGAATTTTTGGACTATAAAAAAAAAATCTGGGATGATTAATTAATTTCTCAGAAACTATCTATCGCTATTGAAAATTAATGTATATGGGCAAATCCTGGCGTTGCGGACGTTAAGTTCGTACTTTTCTTTTAACATTTTTGCCGACAAAAATATTATAAGACCCGTTTCAGACACATCAAGTCTGCTCGTTCGTAGGCAAAGGAGGTGGGATGAATGTACTCTTCCCCTCTCTTCTCACCTCCTTCGCCCACGAACAGAGCACACTTGAAAGCAAGACTTGACGTATCTGAGGGGGGTCTAAATTAAAAAAATTGTTGTGGTATAAGAGAAATTTTATAGCAGTACTTATAAGAACAAAATAATGGAAATTTGAATTTGAGTTTATGTCGAAATTTATGCTCGGACGTTACTGGAAAAGGAAGTGATTTTTATATGACCATCAAAGTCATCCGATTTGCGAAAATTGTCAATCTACAAAAATACTTTAAGGAGAAAATAATGGAGTTTACAAAATGTGATATAAAAGCACACAAAAGGTTGGAATAACTTTGAAAAATATGTATATGTAAGTTCGGGACGTTACGTTACGGATGTTACTCTTTCTTCCGTTTCAAAAATTGATTTATTTAAAGCGATATTGTTGTATTTTATTAAAAGATATAGTGCTTAAAACCAATGCTATTTAGAGCTTTGTTTCAAGAAGTAAAATGGGGCAAATCAGATATCCCAAATAGATATGAAAAAACAATATGTTGGGCCATGCTTCTTTTTACAGAAAAATGAGAGAATTCGAATTGCACGAATTTTTTTGCGATTTTGGTTGACAATTTATTAAGTAATATTGTAATATTGTGATTTTCCATTTATGGTTTATATAAATATCTTGAACAATGAAGTTCGTGGTGATGTAAATTCATGCAAGATATATTCCTAAGTTATTGCGATGAATTACATTTTCTTTAATTTTCATTTACCTAATAAATATTTGTGAATTCATCATACAATTAGTTTTCAATTTTAATTTGAGATTTTTATATCTAATTTGAATGAGTTTCACACAGAAAATAGGTATTTTGTGTTTGGGGATTTTTATTTTGGGTATTTTAATTTGAGGATATTATGGTACGCCCATGGGTGGTGAGAACACTGCATGCTTGGTATGCGTATGTACACTTACATATACATACATACTCAGATGTGAACAGTCAAATACGCGCGTAATAACTTTTTGTATGAAAAGATTATATTTTTAAGTACGAACATTTTTAAACCATAATCATATAAAGTATTCATTTTTACTAGGCTTTATTTCCCGCAGTTTACACTCAGGCAAATAACTATCAGGCAGGATTTGTAGCTTACCTCCGAGTGACTTTGAACCAAAGTCACTTTGAATATATGCACATAACGAGAGGGAGGGTACTCTCAGACAACTAAGCATTCAACAAACACCGAAAATTTTGGTTCGTTATCTTTTGAGAATCATTATGAAAATAATGAAAGTATAATATCTCCTCGAATTCTTTTATTTGGCAATTAACTACAGCACGTTTGAAGTTGCTGCAATAAAAATGCTTGTTATTGTTTTTGTTTGCATTTATTTTTCGATTTTCATGGTCCTGAATACATCCAAAAGCAGCCTTAAGGTTCGACGAATACAAAGATTGTACCAGCGACCAGTAAGTCGTCAACGGAGGTGTTTATTTTGTGCTTTACTATGTAGTAGACGACATTGGTCATGATGACAATTTTGGTATTAAGAGCAGAAATAAAACATGAATTACCTCGCAAGGTGCTTACCCACTTTCCCACTGGGTAGACACTGCAGTGAGTGCTTATAATTGAATTTATGTGCTCACTCATATACACATTTATATGGGTATACCCTACAGAGCTTTTGAGAGTTAGGTAGTAGCATTTTAAGCCTTAAATCTTTTTCCACTCGTGAAATATTCACTTCGCAGGATAATTAAATTATGTTATAATTGAGCCACCGAAAATAATTGTATGCATATTTGTATGTATGAATGCATGTACATATATTTTCATATTTACTAGGGCGGACTGATATACTAACAAATCCACATAAGTATTCGTAAAATAAAAAATATCCGACCATATTTTGCTTCGGTGCCTTTATCGCAGGAATTCATAAACTTTTAATCAATAATATTATTTGGATCGTCTTGCTGTTTTTTCGATTATGATACCTATGACACACAGTCTAAGCGGTAAAAGTTACCAGACTTCTTTTTGTCCATATACAATATAAAGCAATTTTTATTCTAAGCTATGTTTTTTTTTTGTCGGCCGCTGTGGTGTAGTGGTAAGCAGTGCGCGCTTCCACTCCGCAACGCCTGGGTTCAAGCCCTGGTCAAAGCAACATCGCAAAAAAAATATAGAAAAAAAAGGTTTTTTCCTAACAGCGGTCGTCCCTCGGCAGGCAATGGCAAACCTCCGAGTGCATCTCTGCCATGAAAAACAGCTTCTCATAAAAATACAATCGCTGTTCGGAGTTGGCGTAAAACTGTAGGTCCCTCCGCTTTGTGTGACAACATCAAGGTGCACGCCACAAATCGAAGGAGAAGCTCGGCCAAACACTAACATATGTGTAAGCGCCAATCTATTATTATTGTTATGTTTTTTTTTTATACCCAAGCGCCGCATAAAAGGCTATGGTTTTTTCGAAAATAGATATCGAAAGAATTTATTGCAGGACTCGGATTATGGTCGGGTGTCCATTTACTTTTGGGTAAGGGATCTTATGACACTGGCATTGAAGGACGTGCGAGAGATCGCTTATATGGCAAAGATCTGAGAAATATAAAGTATTCGGAATGTGGTAGTCACGTTTGCTGACAGTGAATATTTTTGTCGTGTAGTCATCGCATGCAGCAAAGATCCATTACGACAGCTAAAGCAGTGGGTACAGAGAGGGCTTACATAAATTCTATTTTTTATAGCGCACCTAAAATACTATTTGATCGCGTTTGGAACAAATAACCTTTATCAGTCCAACTCCGGCACTTTAATTCACGCGGTCTTAATTCCATCGCCACTGAAATACCCTCGTAGGTTTGCCATTGCCAACCAAGATGCGACCGCTATTAAGCAAAGTATTCTGTTCCCGTTTCACATTAAAACGCTGCTAAATTGCATACAAAATTTCTTTCTGTGAAATAAATAAATTTCCTCAGCAAAGTAGTCTTCTGTTCAAGCTGTGAAAAAGCTTGCAACATGTTGGCAACATGAAGCTAGCAACACAATTTTCATGACAATTTAAAATACACATGTACATTTTAATTTGTGTAAAAACTGACATTTTAACTAATTCAGTAGCGACGAACACAAAAGAGGGTTTACCTTACCATATCTAACATTCCAAGTGAATGGCTCGTTTTTATACATTTCATGAGCATGAAATGGTATTATAACTTTGGTCCGATGTTTGTAAGTATCAGGATAAGAAGATCTGAGTGTCACGAGAACATACCTGCCAAAAGCAAAGGAGGAAACGAGAGGAAATTAGAATGCGTCAAAAATTACGCCGCGTTGATTTGGGGATAGCGCGCGTTGACACTCGCTGACAATGGGAAACACAACGCCCGTGTGCGAAGCTTTTCGCAATCTTATACCCGTGTTTCCAGTGGTGCCAGTGATACACCCTGTGAACATCTAACTTTCCAGACGGTGTCACGCCTATTTTTCAGTACATATTTCCAACTCCAATTCAGTAACGTTGCATTGATAAAATACCTCAACTCTTTATTCTAGGTAAATGCTTCCAGAGGTGTGTGTCATCAGAATTTTAGTTTATATCGGAGGTATCGGGCCCTATTCAATGGCTATTTAGATACTGGTTTTGTTTTAGCCTCTTTGGAAAGTCTGTATTTATTTCACAATTCACTTTATTAAATTCAGTTTTAAGTTAAGTTACATACAAGGCAGCCCTCGTAGTACAAAAATTTGTGTATAAGTATGCACGTCAAATAAATATGTTTACATACATATGTACATATGTACACATTTATTTCAACAAACGCGATTGCGTTCTACTTTACATCGTTTTTTCTAATCTGATTTCATCGTCTGTCGCAATCAAAAATGTTGTACGCACCTGAGGCGAAAAGTGTACGATTTTTTTTTTTGAGTTTTCATACACATACATATCTGTCTTCTGTAGTATTCATCTACATATCGTCACCTTAATATAGAAAGGCCCTAACTCATATAGTCACTGAAATACAAAAATCCGTAACCAAGTAAAAATTCAAAATTCCCTTTTGATTGATTATGATGCATTTCATCGAATTCAAAGTGCCCACATCATTTTAAGCAATAAAAAATTTTAGTTAGTTACGGCTTTTTTGCATTTCAGTGACTATATGAGTTAGGACCTTTCTATATTAAGGTGACGATATGTATGTATGTACATACGAACATTCCTAGAATTATGTATGTGAACCAGTTTGCAGCAGGATCTAACTATACCTACATACATCTGAGTAGTAAGCCCATAAATTAAAAAAAAAAACGACAACGGCAACAAGTAACATCTAAACATCTGAATTTTGTTTTTTATTGCCTGAATATTTTGATAAATAATGGCATAATAACATAATATAACATAACATTAACTGTCTATACGACCTAAAGCAGATTTCTAAGTTCATCAGAAGATGGAGACTATTGAAAGTTTATAAATAAGTATGATAGCGACTTTTGCAAGAGTAGTTAACATTTGATGATATTTTTTCAGAATACAGAAAGATATTGCAAAAACTAAAAACTCATATGTATGTAGACCCTTCGCGAGTATTCTTTTCGGGTAAATATTATTTGCGTTCGTGTACGCGAAAAAACTTGCAAAGTAGTGACATTTTATTTTGAGGGGAAGCTGCTGGTTTCTGCTGGAAAAAATTTTGCCAACAGCAATTTGCCAACATGAACACAACTAATCAAAAACAGCTGATTGGAATTTACGCAAATCAGAAAATGGAATTTCATGGTTTAGAAGTTAAAAATGACAAAATGCGACTAATTACATTTGTAAGAAGTAAGTAGTTATTTGTTTAATCAATAAACTGTGTCAGGATAACACTTTGTAGTGAGTTTTCGAACGTTTTAAATTCTTCACTTTTGAACGTAAACAAAAATTATATCAGCTGTTCGTCTAACTTGCAAGTTTCTGCAAATTTCCTGTTTGCGTACTGTTTTGGATATTTTTCTCTTGTGAGAAAACTGCTGACATTTCGCCGGAATTTTGCTGTTCGATGTTTTTTACTGGAGATTATAAACGAACGCACCTATTAGTGGGGTTCATGAAACGTCGCTAAGTTGTTGCTAATGTCTCATTTGCCACAAAATTTGCCACCTTGCAACACAGCTGATTATTTTCTTGCGACATTGCCATAGTATTTGAGCTGGCAATCATTACAAAGTCAAAGTCGCTAAACATACTTATGTTTTTTATTGTCTTCGAATACTTCAAGAAAAAGTGTGTACATCAGTTTAGGCTGCTTCGAAACATAATTGTAAAGACTTTTTTTTTCTCTAACCAGCGGCATTTTAAAAAAATTTTACATTTGCAATCCGGTGTTGTGATAGGAGTTCATACAACTTTGTTCGCAACATTTCCATTTCGCCAAAACTGCCACTTTGCGACGTTTTATGAATCGCACTATTATTTTTTTTTATTATATAGACAAAATATTGGGTATTTTATTGATCATTTAGTTCACCCCAATGATAACTCTTTTTGTATATTGGAGTTTGAAAACTGCTTTGTGGTTGTTCATGCTTGCCTGGTTATCAGGTTATCTGGCAAAAATTTTTATTTTTTATTTTTTTTTTTTGTGGTTTATTGTTGTAAACTGAATAAAAAATATAACCACATAACCTGATAACCTGATGACGCTATATAGTGTTGCGCAATAAATAATAAATTGTTGAACTTCTATATATCTCAAATCTCTTGGGTGCCCATTAGTTTCGTATAAATATGTATGCACGTGTAAATATCACGGATGATCCTGCTCAGAAGAGTGGCCAAATTAGTTAACAAAACAATTTTTGATAAAAGCCGGGTTTCATGCTCATTTTAGCCAAATACCGCGTATATATATTTCTTCCTATTTTCCTATATTAGTACCTATGCCTTGGTTAAATACCCATACTAAATATTTACATTTATCCAATATAAAAACAAATAATTTCCTGATTTTCACGTCTATGTCGAGTATTTGTGACTTATTCTCGATTTTCGGGACTGTTTCGAGATTTCCAGAAACAAAATTTAAGTTGAGATGAGGTGATGTGAGCGACTTGATGTAAGCTGCGCTGAGGTGAGTGCAAGGTAAGGTGTTAGTGGCTTTAGCTTTTCCCTAATCATAAAGAATTTAGCCATCTCCTAAATACCTTAATACTTCAGTTTGAGTGGTTTACATTTTTAAAGTACCTGAATGATTTATATCACCGTATTCAGCGTCTTCCTAATATTAATTTAGTATCGAGCAACCCCTAAATACCTACGTTCTTTGAGCGTTTAAGAACTGCTAATAACTACATACATAGGCACATAAGGTTTTTGCACCAAATTGTAAATAAGTATTCGGTTATTTAGTGCCCAAACTAAATAAAAAAGTACTTAAGTGTGCCTATCACTGCTCTATACTTCATTTAATACATATTTATTTAAAACTAAACTGCTTCTGTGGTGTAGAAGGGATATTGTGTTCAACGAATGTTAAAAGACAATTTTTTTGAGACCGAAAACCGCTGCTTAACTTTATAGACAAGCACTTAAATAAACGCACTTATTTAGAACGACAAAACATATCTGTGATGTCAGTATAAATGTTCATACATAGGTACATATGAAAATGATAATTCCATAGAGTATATACCTCGAAACGTTTAGAAACATGTTTTAGATGGGATGTTATAACTGGAATAATTTCCAACTTTTAAATAGGTATACATTTATTTTCCACACTACATACAATCAATCATACCAACTTACTGAAATACTTATGCAAAAGAAATACATTTTTCGTTATTCACAGGTGGTCACCGCTATCAATCTCGTCTAAGCTGTGCATGTCCCCAAATGGTTGTGTAGATATGGCACAATGCGCCTTTTATTTAGTTTTTCGTTCGCGGGCATCTTCTTCCACAAGTGTTCTCCTGAAGACGAATGTGACCATAAATGCTATAAAAATAAAAACTGTTTTGTTTTTAGCACTGTGTCCGTTTATGCTAACAAGGAAGTGCGCAAATTAATATACAAAAATCTCTATAATAAATGTCACACTATATCTCACAGCAAGTGGTTGCAACAAAAGAGCGAGAGAGGCACCCACTGGCCTTCCACCGGACACAAAGTCCACAATAAATCCCTATTTATTTCGAGTAATTGCTTTGAAGACCCACGGAAAGACCAGGGGAAAGACGGAAGCTGCCTGCCGGAGTCTACGTGATGGCTAAGAGAATGAACGAAAACGCCTACTATGTGCCACAGCCGCCAGCTGTGTTGGCTTGTGAACGCATGCCTCGGCAATCAATTCCAGACAATTCAAATTCAGCTACA
>NW_016158059.1:18053-168191 GCF_001687245.7 Rhagoletis zephyria | reverse complement strand
AGAAAGATGATATATTCAAATACCCACTGTTTGGCATACATTTTTTATTTTTGTCTCTTCGTTGCGCATATTTTTTAGGTATGTATTTGTATGAATTTCGAAAAACTATTTTCACTTTATTTTGTTTGCGTTTGTGTGTATATTTTTATTTGTTTTCAAACATACACACAAAAAAATATTCATCGATTCAGGCCTGCATATAATTTGACTTGCTCTCACTTTGCTGAAGAAATATTTTTTTCCTTTTTGCAAATTAACTCAAGAATTTGACCGAAATCCATTAAATTGCCTCCACAATTTAGACGAAGCAATTAACTTAGAATACACATAATACCAACAACCAAACATATGTATGTACATACATATTTATATATGTACGTGTAAATACATATTCTTACGGACGCATGTTGTTGCGTGTCACATAAAAACTAAATGTAGGCATTCCTCAGCTTCACCCATGCAGACAACGCACCAAATAACCAATGGATCCACCACCACCGCCCAACGCTGAAGCAAACATTCGCCCATGTCGGCCACTCAGGCGACCAACAGAATTCTTTTTCTTTCACAAGTAATTAAGTGATGCTTGAAGTACTCACACACACACACACACGCTCTAGCACATTAATCTATGAGCATGTGGTAAAAGCAGGAAGACATGCCAGCAATATTTTCGTATAAGTCAAGTGAAAATATGTTTCCCTTCTTTCGCCTTTATATGCAGACGTCCATATATTCCCTTGGGAATGGAAGTCAAGTCAAGGTGTTGGTGACTTTGTGAAAGAAAAAATACTTGCGCTGAGTACACTGGTATATGTGAATGTGCGAGACGCATATTTTCATATATGTATGTATGTATGTATGTATGCACATTAGGGTGGTCTAAAATGCATGTGAAAAGTAAACTAGAAATAATTATGTTCTCAGCCCCCAGAATTGTTCTATTTTGGAAAAAGTATACCCCTATTTTTTATTTTGAAATCAAAACATATTTAGAAGTCGCTTAAAGCGCTCAAAGTTTCTCATGTATTTTATTAATAAAAAAAAAACAACTTTTGGTAGAAATGGTATAGCATTATCGAAAATCAATATTTTTCGATCGGACAGTTTTCTGTCTTTTCAGGAGATTCCTAATAGTAATACCCGAGTATTTATTTAAAAAATTTTTTCATAGCAACAATATTTTATAGGTCCGCCAAAACCCCCAGAAAATGCAATTAGGAAATAAATAGATAGTCTTTAGTATTAAAAAATGGTTAAATAAACAATTGGGTATTGTTATTGCAATTCTCCTGAAGACAAGACTTTCCGATCGAAGAGTAATTATTTTCAAGAACTCCATACCATTGCCGCGAAATTTTTTTCCCCCCCATACCTACCCATATATACATACCTATGTTTGAACATACATATGTATGCATAGTATATACATAAGTACACATCAGGGGAATACTATGAATTGGACAAATTCTAACTTACGTAGACCTAAGTAATTTTGTCAAAGTGTAGTCAAAGTGTAGCCATCAGCTAAAGTCGAAACCAGGCAGTAATCTCAAAAATCGTTATTCGGCCAAATGCTTTTACTTAAAGCTGAAGGAAGCCATTGGCATAAAAGCTGTGACAGCCTTGGGAAATTAGAGCGTAGACTATTAATACTATTTTATGCAAAGCGAAAATTACTACGAGTGAGGGTACGTGTGTTCAACAAAATAATCTGTTTATGTATATTGTTATCAAGCTTTAATTAAAGCTGCTGTCCTAGAACTAAACTACTCATACATAATTAAGCATTTTTGTAAGACTGTATCCAGAAATGTTATAAGTGTCCATATACTTACATGTACATATGTTTTTTTATAATATTTGTGTATGTATGGGCATTAATTTATTAAGAACCGTTCATCGTTTTAGAAACTGTGTGTGTGGGTATGTTCTCAGAATTTATTTGGATGCCGTAATTAGGTAGTATGCTAAATGCATTTGCCTGCGAAATATACATATAGTACATACATATGTATGAATTTTTGTACATATGAATGTATCAATAATCCGTTGGCTAACATGAATAATCCAACAGAACTGTATAAGTACATTTTTAAAGCTTTGCTATGAGGTCATAAATGAAATATGTATGTACATATGCACGTATGTACTTTTATCCTAAAAATTAACCTCTACCTGACTTTGGTGCCTAAATATGTTCGCATATGAATCATAATAACACCGCGATTTGTTACATATTCACTCAGTCAGTAAAAAAATAGATAATATGGTTTAAGTAGTGCTTCAATCTAAGCAGAGTGACTTCCCTGATGATTACATCCTACACCATGGAAAAGATCCATAGCTGCATAAATGTGTCATCTAAGTAGGCACTTTGCCGGCAGCTCTCAAATGTTATTTGACAAAAGTTACTCTGGGCTGCAACAGTTTTTCGCCGACTCCGAACGGCGATTGTATTTTTATGAGAAGCTGTTTTTCATGGCAGAAATACACTCGGAGGTTTGCCATTGATGTTGGTCGGAGACTGAGCTGGTTACCCAGGCTCTGCGGAATAGAAACGCGCACACTAACACTATAAGACCATAGTCGAAAAGATTAAATAAACGATATAAATTTTGAAATTCCTTAATTACTTCTATTTATTTCAGTAGTAACCGATGCAAGGCTTCTGTCCAAAGTTCACGAAATCGTTGAAAAACATTTAAAGACAAAACTAATCAGTAGTTATTGTCTATGGAAATTTTTACTTCATACACAATTACTTTACACCAGTCACCAGAATCTCTCCCACCAGTCACAATTTTAAATATTTTTTAATATTCCAAAAAGATTGTAGTTATCAGCCTAAATTTTAATGAAGACCAAAGCTGACAAAAAAAAAAACTTTTTGTAATATTAAGTGTTTGGCTTAAATTCACCCTTGAGTGCACAAAGTAAAAATAGGTAAAGGTAAATTTATTCAAATAATTATTACGAAGAACGTAGACAATTTTTTGAATTTTTTATATAAATTTTATACACTAGTAAATTAGTTATTTATCTATTTAAAAAAAAATATTGTTTACTTTTGTAAAGTTCCGTCGGCATAGTACTAGATTATGTCCCACCAGTCACAATGGAATGGCCCTAAAATAAAATAAAAATAAAAAAAAACAAAAAAGCTGCCACTGCATTTAATAAATTTTTTACAAAACCAGTTCATTTTGAATTTTTGCTCATCGATTCTGAATCGTTTGCCGTGACTCCTATTTTCAGAATTGTCGGTTAACATCGTTTGTGGAAATTTATTAAAATTTAATTAAACTCAACAGGCGGTTGTCAAATTCATAAACTCTAAAAAAAAGCTAATTAATTGCGAAATATTTGGTGAAAATTTTGCATTTTTGACAATCCTCTTAAAATTTAAATGCCACCGAATTACTTAAATTTCTGAAAATCATCGTGCTTTTGGCATCTGCAAGTGGAAACAATCATGTGAATGGGTATTTAAGTCAAGCCAAGCCATCAGCTATTCATTTCACCTGAATAGCCATAAATAATGAAATGAATAAATGTGTTTTGTGCGTTCACTTAAATACAAAAGGTTTTATTTACACTCAGATTCGATATTGACATACATATATTTCATGCAAATTTAATAATAACTGCTGACTTATACTAACAACAAAAAACATAAGTACTTTTTACGTCCTTGTACTTATTTGAACATTCGAATGACTGACTTTCGTGTCCAAATCTTTTTGTAAGCATTTGAGTTGGTATAAAATGCATTATGAGATACGATATGATATGAGTTTTTTTTTCGATTTTTTGTTGTGCTGAACTACTTTTAAAAGCTACATGCTACAGTACATACATGTGTACATAAATACATACATACATGCTGCTGCTGATCACGCTTTTTATGCCGCTCAATTATTCATGAGTATGTATTTAATGTTGCATTTGTTATATATGTACATATGTACGTATATGAATATGTTTGCAGGAGTAACATTTAATCGTTACGTGAGCATTAGAGTGTCTCGCTAAAAGAAGTTTCTAATTCTTAAAAAGAAGAATAATAGTAGAAAAATATATATTAGCTTTAACTTAAAAATAAAAAGAGAATAGCTGATATACATTATTGTGAAATTTTCATTACATATTTGTACGCCTGGATGTAAAAGTGTACATATTTTTTTGCTAATTTGAAAACTGTGCTTCGAACTTATTAAATAAATTTGTTCACCTTTCCGTAAGCTCCATTTACATGAAAATCAAGAACCACAAAATTATATCCATTTTTTAGTTTAACAAAAACGTATGTCCAGTTAAAAAAAAAAAAAAAACATGTGTACAATTTTTAAATGGCCAAAAATGTATGTATTTTTGACCGACTTCAAAAAAAGTAGAAAGGTTATCAATTCGTCTTAATACTTTTTTTTTTTATGTATGTTACAGCATAACTATGGATCACGTTAACTGCTTTCTATAATTCTTTTTTAAAGGAGAGGCGTTATTTCACAAGTGGTTCCATATTAATTTGATTTAAATCCGATCATCAGATCATGAAGAAATTAACGATAATCTGAAATGTTTATATGAGAATTGAAGTTGGTTTTCTCTTTTGCTTAAAAATTACTTTTATTTTAATCTGTTTTTAGATGTGGAAATTTTTCATATTTTAGTTTCAAATTACAAAAATGTATGTATGGCCAGTTTTTAAATTGCCCAATATTGTGTTTAGTTTTTAAAAGAACAAATTGAATGGCATGTGTTTCAATTTATGTATGACCAGTTTTCTGTGGACAAAAACTTAAGTGTGGTCCCAACATAACAAAACATTTGTGTCCAGGTTTTTAATGTATTTTAATCAGTTTTTTAGTGACAAAAATATTATCATAACATGTAGACAAAATCATTGAAAATATTTGTCCTGAGTTTTCTAATTAAGTATGCGACATAAAGAATATATAAAATTACTAAACTTGGAAAAAACCGTCAACAAAGTTTTCAAATTATAATTTTTTTTATTTTTTTTATTCTTTTATTTTTTAACTGCAATTTTTTCAGATTTTTGAATTCAGTACAGCTGCCGGATGACGCTTAACTTAATATTCTTATTTCTTGTTGCGCTATGTAATGCATATCCGTAACCAATCTTTTTTGTATGCAGCGACAGGCACTCTAATGTACATACATATTAGGGATGTTAGTTTTTTCGATTTTTACGATAGCGGGATTTTCGGGATGCCGTTGGTTCAATCCCGGGATTTAGATATTTATTATTTTTCAACAACTTGACATGAACAAATTGCATCAATATGGTTCGAGAAGCTCTCCTACCATGTAATAAATAATAAGTAAATGGAGTTGCAACGTGCTTTTTTATTTAAAGTGAAAATTATTTCATAAGTAACAAAACGAAAGACATTAATTAAATTTATATGCATTTAATGATACTTTAGTGTGTGCATATTTGACAAAGTAATTTAAGGTATGTCGAAAAAAACTCGATGCAAAAAAAACATTAATTAAAAAAATTTATTTTCTGATTGAAAGAAGTCCATAATACTAATGGCAGAAATAAAAGAAGCGTCTTAATTCGCCCAGTTTTGTCTACATTCTTTTTGTTTATCCAAAATTTACATTTTTTTTTATAAATGCCTACCTCATATTATGCATAATTAACTGCATATAAATGGACATTTCCCTGACGTCATGATTTTTTTTTTTTAAATACTTTATCGAGCCCTTACCCCCAAAATAACGCAAGCGACATTTTTTTCAAAGTTTTCTTTTTGATGCAGAAATGTTCCTAGAGCATCTAGATGCTTTTTTGCATCAAAACGAAAATTTTGAAAAAAAATGTCGCATACGTTATTTTGGCGGTTAGGGCTCTTTAAAAAAATACAGTGCAATGTAAAACAAAAGTATGGGTACCAACTGAAATAATTTTTTTGGGTTCACAAGGCCGAATAGGAATTGAAAATGCCACTTTAATCTATTTTATTTTTTTAAGCTAATAAAGTTAAGGACAACATATAATTTTTTTCAAAAATAAGAATTGCAAAATTTCAAGGATATTCAAGGATAAGATTATAAAAGGGTATTTTTAATATATGCCCGTCACTTACGCACCAAAAAATTTAATGTGTTTTAACACTACAGAATCCTATCTTTCATTTGATATCGAATGGTGGTTTTATAAGTATATTGCACTGAAATTTTTAAATCATTTTTTGATCTACTCATATCTTTCAAATTTCAAAGTTCTTTTAAAAAATCCTGAAGTCAGAGAGAAAACTTAAGAACTCAATTTTACTATATTTGGAGCTTGGTTATATTGTGTGAATTTTTTTTTGTGTGTGAAAAATTACCTGCCGTAGGGTATTAAATGTATATTCAGCTACACATTTATAAAAGAAAAGGTAAACATTAAACAAACAAAAGCAATATAGCCAAAATTGCTCAACATAAAGCGCTGCTCTTATTTCCGCCAGTGTATATTACAAATCCCGAAAATCCCGGGATTGTGGGCAAATAATCCCGCGATTTTCGGGACATAAAAAAGACCGGGATCCCCTAATACATTTCTAATACATATGTATGTCAGATTTCAAATTCGCTTAATTATACATATGTGACTTTTTAACTCGTGCACGTATGTGCATACACATGTATTTAATATGTATGTATGTTCGCATGTAATATGCCAGCATTTGTTACAATCACAATCGCAATCACATTAGGTACGTTTTCAATTCAAATTCAATTGCTACTAGTGAAGTTATCGATCGCCCTTGTGAATTTAGCGTTTGCTGCAATTGAATAGAAATTTGCTTTGTTGTTTGCTTTTGCATAAAAATTGTGCATTCATAAATTACGCATGATTGAAGCGTGAACAAAGGACAGCCGGAGCGACGAACTTTTAGACACACAACCGGCATGATGACCATGATGCCGAAGTGAAGATTTGCATTGATAAATATGAGTTTGAGTAGATTATGCAAGTAGAAGCAAAATGCTTCTAAGGTTCAAATTTTTGCATATTTATATGCAAAAGTGAACATTTTCATTCGCACAGTGCGCACAAGCAAACTGACAGAAATGATATACTTAGTATCCAATTTGTCAGAGAAAATTGAATAAGCGTTTGTTTGTAAGTAAATACATACATATATATATATATATATACTAGTAAACAATAAAAGCTACTATGATTAGGTAAAGCATTTAGGGCGTTTCCAGCGAATCGAAAGTTAGTATGACTCAAAGTTGATTGCAGTTCTGTTTTCCCCAGACTAACACACACAGAATTATTGCAGATTTTTTATTCTTTTGCTTGCGTTTAAAAACAGTAAAATGACAAAAGATCCGCTGCTACAATTTCATTTCCATGTTATTTCAGTTTAACTGCCGTCTCTGTTTTACGTCAAATTCGCCCATGGCATTTACATTGCTTTCCCTTGCGAAATTCTCGTATTTACATAAATACATTTGTCTGCTTTTATTCTCCAACACTTTGGGGAAATCAAAAAATTTTTATGATGCGGGCCCTCAAACGCCTGTAGAGCAAAAGTGAGTTCGGAGATTTGTATGTACATATGTATGTATTTGTACAAGCAAACGCACCTCCCTATTATTTTAAGGGGATTCGCTTACATATGTTTGTTTGTACATTAGAGTGGTCCAAGTTTTGTATGGCGGGGAAAAATTTCATCGTAGAAAACGGTGCACCGCCTTAGTTTTTTTTCCTTTTTGTATTAAGGATACTTGGGTGGAAGATTGACATATCTCGACATAGCCAGTTCGAAAACTTCCTATCTCAGAAAACTTTTCAAGAAACGACAAAATTCTGAGATACGGCGTTTTTCAATAAAATTCTGAAAAAGTTTTCTGTGATAAGGCGTTTTCGAACTAGCTTCCGAATAGGTCGATCTTCCACTTAGGTGACGATTTGTGACATATATACCAACATTCATTTTTCTACTGAAACCAATACAGGGTGCTCAATGGCCTTGAAATGCGCACTTGAAGCCTTTTGAAACTAAAAAAAAATATTGATGATTTTTATCAAAAGCTATGGTTGCCCTGACAACGGCAGCTTGTAATATTTTTCAGCTTATTTAAAATGTGAAATATTCTTGGGTTTCTTAGCCAATTGTTTGTATGTACAATATACTTCTAGACTGAAATATAAACAGTTTATGAGAATCCTCTAAATTTGTGCCCACAAACGTAAAGTTTGGTGCCAATACCTAATTTTCCAAGAGCAAATATTTAGGAAGGTGCCCCGAACTCTATCTCGGAATGTTTTTTTTTTGTTTACCACTCTAATGTATGTATGTACATGTACATATGTATGTAATAAACATTTGCTCTACTTGCTTTGGTAAAATCCGCTTGTATATACACCATTGTGATTTGGGTGGGACCATAAGCATACGGATTACGCCACACTTTGCGTTGCCCTCCATTGTCATCCTGCTTGCTGGCTTCCTCGGGAGCGTTCTGCGATGATTGCTTGCAGTCATTTAATAGAGTACACTGCACTGGTTCACTTACGCTGCGACGCTGTGCATTTTCAATTCAATCACTGTCAGCGTTGGGTGCGTTTTGATCCGCTTCAGATGCTTGCTAGTTTCTATTTTCACTGATGTTTCCTTTATTTACTGACTGGTATTTTGCTTCCTCAAAACATTACCATAACGGTAACGGTTACCATAACGTTACCATGCGTGTGTAAGGTTAGGTTCAAGAGGTTGCTGGTATTTCAATTAGAGGCAAACGGAGCGCTACACATGGGCCCTTCAAACCCCCATAGGCCAAAACCCCTTCTCCTATTCGCATAATGCATGGGATTTAAACAGTTAAGCATCCTCTTCACCAAGCCAGCTTCTTCAAAAGTCATTATGGGGCCCTACTTACCATACTGTATATCCCCATAAAAGAATATGGCCCTTGCAAACTTCTCTTATACCATGTCCCCACCGGAGCTAACCACGTAGTTATGGCTGTAGAGTTGGTTATCCCGATAACCCACTTGATTTAGTGTAGTTTCGCCATATAAAAATGACAGCACTTAACCATTTCACTGAGATGGTTAAAAGCTAACCAACTCGAAACCACGTCGAAAGTCTGATACAACCCTGTATTTTTCCGCCATCTGTGGGTCATTAGCGTTAAAATGTAAAACAATTCGTTCCCTACTAGTGTTTGGATTTAACTAAGATCATATTAGATTTACTCCGGTTTTTGAAAAAATTTTAAATCTACTCCTCTACTCCGCTCGACTTCAAATCCGTTCCTTTTTTTCATTCATGTTATGCCTTCTTGGGGCCGTGTTTTGAGTGTTCACCACCGGTTTCTGTGAAATTGTGAAAATTGAAAGTTAGCCAAATCTCACTGTTAAAAAGTAATTTTTTCATAGCAATGCGTCAATAAAGTAACTTCGTTACTTATTGATGTATTGTGGTAGAAATTGGCGGATGCAGAACTTTACTTAAGTTGTTAAAAAATATATGTAGAATGGAATTTATATAAAATAGAAGAGGTTTAGATCCTATTGCTCTTTAAAAAAATTTGTGTTTAATACGTTCTACTTTATAAAAAATGCTAAAAATTACCTTGCGTTCTTATTTTTGCATAAATAGAAAATATTTAAGTAAAACAATTAATGTCATAAACGAAAATAAAAAATAAAAAAACAATCTAGTATGGAAAATTTGTTTTTGCTCCACTTTTTGCAGCGATTTAGTCCTGAATCGAGTTGCGGGTCCGAACACTGTTCTCTACATTTGTACTATTTTATAAACCTCAAACCGAAGTGTGGACAACAATAGTTAGTGATGTGGTTAAGTTCGATTTGAGATGGTTAACTTTTTGGTGGGGACATGGTATTTGTTATAGCCGTTAGGGAATCCCAATTTCGCAATTATTAGCTTTCAGGAAGCAACGTCCATGGCCAATCCGTTGAAAGTGTTGCGGAAGTCCCGTTTCGTGAATGCTTTTGATCAAGCATTAGTTTTAGCTACTTCACAGATTCGTTTATATTAGGCATCAGATTTTCCAGCAAGGTTACGAACTATTCTAGTAGCTCCCCCGAAAGTATGTAACACATTACGCTTAATCTATCTGTGTAAATTTTCCAAACTTTATTCGCCTGATAGCCTGAATATTTATGCTTTATCCAGCCAGCATATGTATTCCAATGTTTGGAATCTTTAAATCTAAACTGGCCAGTCAAAAATTTGAATCATGCAAAATTTCTATCAACCCAACACTGCCCATAAAGTGCATTTAAATTCTGTTAAAGTGGCGATTCTCTTATTAGGCGTCACATAGGGGTACCAATTCTTAAAGTATGAGTTTTATTATTTTTGCCATTGAATAGGATCATTTAGGTTTATTTTAATGAGGGTCACTGCACATTTCAATTGGCATCTTTTAAACGAGTAAGCATTGGAGAACGACAGCCCAGCTTCATTTAGCCTCATCAAATTTGAAATGTTTTTTTATTGGAAATTTAAAATTTAAAAGCCTGCAAATAATTGTCAAAAGCTGGGTCATTGATTCACACCAAGTGCTCGAAACAAATAAACATAACATTTAATTTAATTGCAAAAGTTTCCCTTTTAGCTCATCTTTCGCCGATTTACAGTATGCGGAGAAATTGGTTGCACACACACATATTTGGGCAAAGCTCATTAATTGCTCTAATAAACACTAAAGTGTTTGATGGCCGAGTTATAAAAAGCTACTTTAAGTTTATTTGCACATTTGCGTACATATTGCTCAGTTGCCTTTTTGCGAATATCTGTTTACAATTATTATTGGGTTTGCGTTTTTACAAAATGGTTGATAATAAAACTGGTCGAATTGCTTAGTAGCCAGTGGTAGTATGTATTTCCAAGTTTACTGCTTGCTCTCTCTGTCAACAATTATACTGACATTGCAAAAAAATGAATTCTAAGATTTGAAAAATAAAATCATCGCTTTGAGCGGTTCCTAAGGTCCTCAATTTTTCGTTGGTCACTGTCATAATTCCTGACATGCAGTAGAATTCTGACAATCGCTAAGCTAAATTTTCGCCGCCAAAATTGTCTAAATGAAAAGCAGTGCGCATCTAAAAGTATGCAATATTGCAAAGTAACCGATGCAATGTGTGATTAGGCAAAAATGGCTCTGTGAGGGGCGTGTAACTAGATGTTACCTGTTGTTAGGCGCACCTGCTATTATTTTGTAGATTTTTAGCCATCAAAGCCATGGAGAGTCTTCGCACTACTTAAATGCGCGAAACCAATAAACAGGGCAACCTTACCGTTCGATAACTTTCCTGGTCCTATTTAGTAGTGAATACTCCATAAAGAACACTGCATCACCAATTATCGCCATAAACACTCTGGTAATTCGCGGTTTTATTCGTATCCAAATGAGTGATAAAAGTGTTCTAGCGGCTATTTTTAGTTGGGCGCTACCGCAGAGCAATCCGAACAAACACGAGTTTGCAGACGTAGACCGC
The DNA here is from genome assembly GCF_001687245.7 of Rhagoletis zephyria. Classification (NCBI taxonomy): domain Eukaryota; kingdom Metazoa; phylum Arthropoda; class Insecta; order Diptera; family Tephritidae; genus Rhagoletis; species Rhagoletis zephyria. Next base: position 156,682 of record NW_016158059.1, on the reverse strand, counting down.
CCAATCAGTGTACCTAACCATATACCGACAAGCCCAAAACGACATTTTTGCGAAGGTCAACCCACAACTTTGCAAGCTCTCGACCAGTGAATTCCGTCATCGGAGTTCAGTAGTAGTTTGCAGATTTTCAAAGAGCTTCTAAGTTTCACCAGACCCCGGAAAGGCAGATAAAAAAAATGTTCAAAAACCTTAAGGATTCAACCCGTTATGCTTCAAATAATATTTCTATTTAGAATACAAACTTGCTGGTTTCAACGAATTCATTCTTTTTTTGTTTCCCATTCTTGAAGGGAAAAATATTAAAAGTAATTTGAAAGGCTATAACTTTTCTCATACATTGGATGACTGTCAACTCTGCAATGAAATGAGACAAAGAGGCACTTCCATAGCATTTCTTTAATACCCTTTGCGGCTGTCATCCTTCACTGCCGCCTGCAGACGCAGTTAGCAAACACACAAAAAAACACACGCACACACATTTACGAAAATCAAAGTCGACGGTTATGATGGCCGCTGCTTTTATTAAAGCAATAAATATCCATAAAATTCAACTGAACACATGCAGCCGCCATTCGTCTACCTTTCTTTTGGGTTGAAAGTAAAGTCTGGCAGCACACGCACATAGTAGATTTGAATCTGAAAAAAATTCACGTACGCATACGCTCTCACTCATCATCATCATCGTCAACATAACCCTTTAGTTGTAATGTAATTTTCGCCGGAAATCTTTGCACCAAAAAAAAAAACGCATAAATGACGTAATTGCCACTGTGGCTGCTCACTTGCACTTGTGCGTGTTTGTGTAGGTGCGCGTGTACGGCTGTCACATTTATTTACGAGTTTATTAAGTAAATATTGTTCGCACAAAATGATAATAAACACGAAAAAGTGAAAAATTTTCACTTTTACCAGCAGACGAATTTTGTGCGACTGGTGGAGCGGGTAGTGCCAAATCTGTGACGTTAAAAGCAATATTTATTCAATATTTACACACTTTTCTTTTCGCATATTTTTTTCACACTGTTTGTGTTTTGTAAATTGTTATTCTTTTGTGTGTTTTTGTTGCTGTGTTTCAATACAACAAATACGTATGTATTTAAGATGACTTGTGTCGGTAAGTGCACACACACGCACACCTGCAGACACACACACACACTCCACCAAAAGTGCTTTAAAATTATTGTTTATGTGCAATAAATTGCCAGCAGTCCAGCTGTTGTCGGTGTTTTTAAAACGAAATGCGCCTAAATTTATGCTTAACAAAGGCTGCGAGTGTACTCGAAAGCGGCATATGTGTGGCTGAGATTGAGTGGGCTTTTGAGTGAGCTGAACATAGAACAATCGCGTTTGGCGCCACTCCTTACTTACACTCTTTTTACGCAGCATACAAATATTTTTTAGTAGTTTTGTAAGCTGCTTGACTTTCGACTTCTGTATTTTATGGGCTTGACAAAAACATACAAAAAAGAGAAATTTTGGTAGTAGCTAGTCAGATTTTGTCCTCGGCAGCGCAATGCTGAAAGCGATTGATTATGATTATTGTTGTGTTGCCAGGCGCACTATACAATTTAGCAATTTACTTTAATGAATTTCCTAATAAATTTCTTGGAAATCGTTATCGAACTTTTAGCCAAGCTCAGGGCAAAGTTTCTAAAACAGGATGAACGCGACAAATTATGAGACCATTGAAAGCACAAACTTTGCGCAATAATTCCAATTAAGAGCTTGCCGATATGGTGGGTTCAAAAAGCATGTCCACACTGCTGCCTGTAGTAGGGGAATACATATATATATATATATATATATATATATTTTTTTTTTTTGTATTGGCACTAAGTTGAGAAGAGCCGTGCATAATTTACTACAATGGCTTTTGGTCTACGACATTCTTGAAAATGATGAGTTTGAGTGTCAATATAGAATATAAAAGATACATATTAAAAGCGGATTTCCAGATATTAGATGTGCTGGTGGGAACATACAGATGGAAATTATGGCTAGACCACGAGAGCAGGAAACAAATTTTGGCTACATGTTGTGCGATTATATTTCTGGCATTTTGATAAAAAACACTTATCTCGAGTTAGGCCATTGTCTCATAAAAGCAATATTTCACTGGGTTCCAAACAATATTTCAACGCTGAATTAACTAGTTATTGCTGTGCTTCAAGACGCCCTTTAAATGGAAGTATTACATTTTCTAAGGGTATCTTTCTAAAGTCACTTAAGTTGTTTTAACAAGTTGCGCATACGTCATGTACACCTCGCGAGAAAAGATTGCACAGCAATATTTTTTACAGTTTTGACTACTTTTCTTTTGTTTTTTCAAGGTTCATTATTTTTATATAAAAGAGTATAGATCTTTATCTAGCAAATTCCATATATATCTAAATTTTAGATTTTGTACAAAGACTATACAAATTCCATAAACTTTTCATTCCATTTCCAAGAGTTTAAATTTAAATTTTTAGTATACAATTTTATAGCTTTTTAAATTCTAGTGCAATAAAATGCAAGTTTTCAGTTGCTAAAAAATTGCGTTGATTTTTGATATTTTTTTTGCTGACGGTATCACTCATTTCCGTCCATACAGAGTAATTTTTTATACGGAAAAGGGTGCATAACACCATCAGAAAAACAATTATTAAAAATCAACGCAATTTTTTAGCATTTTAAAATTTGCACTTTGTTATACTAGCATGTAACAAGCTATAAAACTGCGTACCAAATATTCTAGAATTATTCTACATACATACAAACATACTTAAAATACTTGTAGTGTGTTAAGAAGGATTTTTACCAAGGTCCCGTATCTGGGTGGAGTGTCTTTGCCACTTTTATAGCTTACCACGTTTATCGCAGTACTACTCACGCTCAATCAGGGATAAGGGAGAAAATGGCCTATGGTGTTGTTTTAGTAATCAGGTTATTTGCCCTTTGGTGAGTTTGACGAAAGCTAGGCTTGGCAATGTGGCCTTAGAGAAAACTCAACAACAGAAAACAAAACGCGGGGCAATTCCTTGCGGTCGGGAATAAAATTCTTAGTTTTGAGTTACCTAAGTTGAGTATCACAATTTGACAGCTATCAGTGTCACAATTTTACAGTAGACATCAGTAATGCGTCCAGTCTTAAGTTACTGTCCTCTGGCCTCTTAGACGTCCTGTAGAATCCTGGAGAAGTAGATTCTTTACACCGCCACGGGTCTTGGTCCTAGCGTGAAGATTCGTTTCACACAACTTGACAATCTGAACTTCGTCTCTGTCAACAGGAGGATTTTCCAACCAAGTCGTTTTAGAAGGAAAAATTTTAAACATTGATATTTTTTTTGTGCCAAGTATTCTAAATAATGGCTAAGTTTCTCATAATTTTAATCGTAATTAATAGAATGTAAGCGATTTAATCTAATTTCAATTACCTTGATATTTTATTACTAACTTTCGCAGAATTATTTATCACTGACTAGTTTGCAGAAAAATTTAAAAAACCCACAAAATCAAAAAACGCTCATAAAAAAATTTTAGGAAACCAATATTTAAACGAAGATTGATTGCTGCCAGCTTTTGAGTGAATATAAATTTTATTTTCTACAAAAAATAAAATCTGCTGTTCTTGAGTGCAAATTGTTTGGTGAAATTCATTGCTTCAGTCGCTGCAAATATTTACGCGAGCATTCTTTGCTGGCAAAAAAAAAATTCAAAATATTTGCATAAAATCAACTTCGATTATAAGTTCCTGAAGTGGTTGTTGTTGTTGGTGCAGCCGCAAGCACTGACCTTGCCAAGCGCAGACCTCATAGACATCTGTGTATATGTTTGTGTGTGTCTAAATAAATATACATATATATGTATATGTATATATACATTTGTACGTATGCAAGTATTTATAAGATATGCGAGCGCTCATAAAAATAGTTTTGTATGTATTTGATAAGCTGCTGCTGCTGAATCGCTTTTCGGTTCGATACGATTAGCTGCCGGAAGTTATATGACGACGGCGCCATAGATGAAGAAGGAAAAACAAAAAAATACAGCAGAGATTACGCTTTTCACCAAGCGATGATAGATTTCAAGGCAAAGGATATGCCAGCAAAAATATTAAACTAACATACAAACAATGGTGCTGATACGTAAATGTGCACAAAGAAGAGAGCCCAGCAATGAAGAGATTTATATGTATGTATATGTATATGTCTGCAAGTATGTGAGTAACTGGAGTCCATCCAGTATAAAACCCTGCAGAAAATTAGTTCGTTTCTAGCCGAGCGCAGTTGGTGGGTGGTGGGAACCAGTCTCAAATTAACTGCGCAGCGTTTGTGCCGCTGCGAACTGGTTTTGATTTAAAGTCCATTGCTACTCGAGGATGGCACTTTGAAACTCAGCATTCATTTGCAAAGTGGTTAGTGTAGTACTACTTACTTTCCAAGAGACTTCTATGCTTCCCATGACTGCAACACGCATACATACATACATGTTCAGTCGTTACACACACAGCTATTCCCTATATGTGTATGTGTGTACATTGTGAATTCCCGTCGATATGACAGCCACAAAATGCACAGTCGCAGCAAAAGCGGCAGCAGCAGTTGCTATGCCGTTAACGGAAAATTAATTCAAATCATTGCTTATTCAATTTCCTTTTGTTTCTTTTGCCATTTCTCGAATTTTTTCATTCCTTTTCGTTTCATTTTTCTGTCTACAATTTGTTTGTCCTCTCGCACAACATTCTGTTATTGCTCGCTTCAAGTTTCAACTGGAATTTAAATTTACATTTCTAGCATTTCTTTCTTCTTTACTGTTTTGTTTTTTGTTTTTTTTTTTTTGTTGTCGCAGCTCATATTTTACCACTGAATTGTAAAAGCACAAAGTAAATTTACATGAATGCAACTTAAGTTTTAAATGTTTTTCATTACATTGCTTTACTCAAGTGTTGTTTGTGCTCACTAGCGGACTGTCAACTTACAAAAAAAAAATAAAATAAAATAAAATAAAATAAAATAAAATAAAATAAAATAAAATAAATGCAAAAAAAAACACTTTATTAGCATTTTTACAATTTAGTAGGTGAGTGAATAAATGTATACGGAATCGCTTGCGTTGTAAAACTTCCATAGCGGCTACATTGGATGCTTAAAATTTTAGTAATATTCTCCGTTTACAGAAGCCACACTTATAGCCACGGCACAGCGGGTATCGTATTTAAGTTATTCAGACCTGAGATGTTTACAAATTTTTTTTTAGTATTTACATTTATTGATTCGCTCAAAAAGTTATTTTTAAGAAAGAAGCCCCGAAATTGTTTTTTTTTTTTACTTTTTAAGGAGACAATTTCCGAGTGCTAACTGAACACAAAATTATTGTTATTAGAAACTTAAGCCCTCACGAAGACTTACATATATATTTTTTTTTTTGTCTGAGTGACGTATATAACCATTCCGGAAAGTCTGTGATCGAGCTAAGTTTCCGACTAAAATCGGTCTCCCCTTGGCCCTCAATGGCTAAAATGGCTAGAAAAGCTAAAATGACAAAAAAAAACGAGACACGTAAGCTTAATTTTGTTTCCTACATTAGGGATCTGTATACGGTTTTTCTAGATCAGAAAATTTTACCATAATATTTTCCTTTTAAATTTGCATTGTGAATGAAAAATAAAATAAAATAAAACATTAACACGGAAAATTTTACTCGTACACCATTCTCAAGTACTTAGGTACGAGTATGGCTGTGAATGTACATGGCGTATGAGTAACATTATTTCCTGTTCACACTTCATCCCAAAAAAAATCATTAGATTCGCATTTTCATTTCTTCATTCTCAACTCTTATCTTTTATTCGTCGGTCGATTTTATTCGTTAGCAGCTTTACTGCTAACTACTACTGCTACTGTATTGAATACAAGCCCTCGATATATAAATGCAAGTAAATATTTTGAAGAAATAATTAAAAGTTTGCAACGTTAATATGCAATCAGTGTGTTGAATATGTATATATATATATATATATATATAACTTTTGTCGGGCGCAAACTTAGGCGACGCAAGCAAATACTTTATAATTGAATAAACATTATTACGTTATGATTATTATAAACACATATTCGTAAGACACAATAACATACATACTATTTTACACACATACATATGTACGTTATATGCATTGACTTAAATATTGGTACTGTATGCTTTTAGAAATGTTTAACTGTGGAGTGTCAACTTATCACTTTGTATCTGCGAAACTTTGTCGTTGCCAGACGAAAATTTGTAATGAAACAAATGTATGGGCCAATGGTGGTTCAGCAATTGGCCGGGAAAATATAAAAAAAAAAGTGGCCGCGTAGCGCGCAATAACAGTCACGTGTGGCCGACAGTGAACGCTGTCGCTTGATCCGCCAAGTTTAATTGCCAAAACAAGTGGAAAATCACACAAATTATCAACAGCACGCACATGGCATCAGCAGTCAACAACAATAGAAACAATAGCAGCAATTTGTTGTAGAAGAGGGCGCATAAACCGGAAGAACAATACTGGTGATTAGTTTAAGTAATTGGGACTAGCTGTTGTTGGTATTGCCGTTGTCGTCAGGACTTTGCACATAAATTAGTGTAATATTTAGAAGCGTATTATGCTGCGACGTGACCGTACAAGTTGACCACATAGACACATACCTAGCTAGATCACATGGCCTCACTATGATGCGGAACAAGCACCGGAGCGATGATACACACACACACACCAACACAAGCGGAAGCTAACCGCTATGTATTCATCTACTTGCTTGCCCCGGTGAATATATTGCAAATTACGTTTATTAACCACAAGCACCCTGTATGGTGCGACACATTAGTTCTACACCACTTTGCGGTTGATATTCCTTCACGTGAACCGTGACGAGCGCCGGTATTTTGTTGTAATTTACTGCTATTTCTTACATCAAAGATTCTCTGCGGTGGCATGCGTTTGAAATTGCTGTTGCTTACACTTCTTTCCCATCAGCTAAACTTGCGGCTGCTGATTTTTGGCAATCACTGCTTTGTGTTGTTTCTGTTTATTGCTCCTATTTAATTATTTAGAAGTTTTTTCAGCTTAAAAAATATATGTACAAACATATATTTATTTCTTCCCCTATGTCATCACCCAGCAAAAAATCGGTAATCGCTTTTAGTGGTAACGTGTTCTAGAAGGCATAGCGTTATAATGCCTTCGAATTTTTTCGCTTCTTTTATGCATTGCTAGTATTGCAAAGTAGAATGTCCTACAATATTTTATTTATTTCGCTTCTTTGTTTCATTTCGGGGATTGCAAGGTAGAATGTCCTATACTATTTATTTTTTAATTCGTTTCTTTGCTTAATTTCCGGGAATGTAAAGTAGAATGTCCTACAATATTTTATTTGTTTCGCTTCTTTGCGTCATTTCAGGTAATGCAAAGTAGAATGTCCTACAATATTTTATTCGTTTCGCTTCTTTGTTTCATTTCGGGGAATGCAAAGTAGAATGTCCTACAATATTTTATTTGTTTCGCTTCTTTGCTTCATTTCGGGGAATGCAAAGTAGAATGCTGCATCGTAGTCAGCTGAAAAATGGAATGAATATCCAAAAATTCTTTTTCTACCGTTACTTTCTGTGGAAATTTGTCTCGCATAAAAATCATGTTTTGCTTTGTTCAATTTGCAGCGAAGTTGAAGTCAGTCAATGAAGTGACGTACAAGAGTGAGGAAGTACAATTTTAAGCTTAATTAAATATGCATGTATATACATACCGATTTTAAAGAAAATCTAAATACCTAAATACATACATACATATGTTTGTATATAAGCTGATTTATAAAAATTTTAATTAATTTTAACCTTTTAAGACATTTTCTGATTTCAATTTAATATAAATAAGTATGTACTTATCTAGGCATTCTACATTAGTTTCTCTGTAAGGCATTCTTTTTTCGCTTCTCTGGATTCTGTTTATCCATGCGTTCTCCCTTCGTTTGAAGGTAATGCTGCGGGTAAGGGCTTACCTCCAACGACATGCCCATGTTAAAATAAGGCCTTCTTGAAGCGAAAGGGTAAGCGATTCCCATCGCCTAACTCGTTTCCACTTTCGTTTCTGTGGTAATCGTGTTTTTTGCTGGGCACATTCATTGTTTTCATGTTTTTTAGAAAAGCTCCCTGCGGTGATGTTGACACCTCTATGTCCACCCACGTCTCAAAAAGAGCAGCGCCTTTTAATTCAATGGCCAGCGGCAGTGAATATTTATTTTGTAATTTAATTTGTTCGGCTTGAACTTTTTTTTTTGTCCATATTTTTTTTCTTTACATTTCCAGAATTCAGTTACTATTTTTTTTCCTTTAAAGATGCGTGCTTGTTTTATGTATGTACGCACATTCACTTTTTCTCTTGCGTGAGTTTTTGTTCGTTTCTATCTGAATTTTTGCTAAGGTGTTAAGAAAAATGCCGGAAATTTATTTCACTGTTTGACGTAGTACAAATCTGTGGCAAATTCCTCGCATGATTTCAGCTGCACGTTCGCTCTAGAGAGTGAATTATTAATGGCTTTCATACGTTTCGTGTTTTCCAGCCGTTCTCTTTTCTCTTTTTTTTTGGTCTTTGGCTTGCTTTAACTCGTATCTCTTCAAACTTCAATTCCAATGTAGCAATTCAATAGAGTGGAGGTAGTTAAATATGAAAAAATAAAAATATAAGCGTCAACTTTGAATACCCCTGTTAGGGTAAAAAAATAAAAAAAAAAATAGTAAACTCGGAAAAAATTACTCCACTCCACCTAAAAGCGAGTTAAAAAGGCATTGTCGTGAAAACTTGAAATATTAGATCTTATTTTGTAAATTAAAGTGTGAGGTCTCGAAAATTTGTACTGGTAAAATCCATATTAATAGTCCAACAGTCCAAATTCCAAAATTTGCCAAGTTAAAAAACACGACTTCTGATGGGTGACACCCATTTTAATTTTTGAGTTCAAAGTAGTAGCTGATGTTTTAATGAAAGGCTCAGCTGTCATCATTTATTCTGATGAATACTTAAATTTACTACAGTTGCCACTTGAACACTTGAATATTCTCATATATCCATACACAAAACTAAGTTATTGGTCCTCGTCAAGCAGTAAAATAGTAAGAGTGGCGGCCGCTGTAATGCAGTGGTTAAAAGTGCGCTTATAATTTCGCGGGCCTGGGTTGGAGTCCAGTTTCCGACTAACATCAAAAATAAAAAATAAAATAAAAGAAATAGTTTTTTCTTATTGCGGTCGCCTCTCGGCAGGCAATGGCAAACTACTTAGTATATTTCTGCCATGAAAAACAGCTTCTCATAAAAATACAATCGTCATCAGAGGAAAACTTCGGCCAAGCACTTAAATCTGTGCTAGCGCCAATATTCAGTCAGAATAAGAGTAAACTAAAGTTTCATCGAAGTCGGAACAGGTTTACTACTTAGTTTCGCCTGATTCGATTTTATAATTCGAAATGCTCAACCATCAGCCGGCTTGGGCGAGTGGTTAGATGTTGATATTGACACACTCAGTATGAGCCAAACCCGGTTCCTAGTCCAGCCAACGTCTCATTTGCAGTTCCGAAGCAGATTTACACTACTTAGTGACAACATCAATAGGCCAACCACAAGTTGGTGGAGAAGATCGACTAAATACATACTTGGTAAAATTCACCTTTATCTCCTTTGTACGAAACCGTATCAACGCAGCTTCGGAGCAACTTAGAAAAGCCCAGCAACCACATAAATACCGTGATTTCTCATGCCAGCAAAAAAAAAAATAAAAAATATGTGTATATGAAATTGTATTTCTAGAGAGCGTTAGTCGCCTATTCAACATACTTTTCGAAATTCAGTGACCAGTCGAGTCCCCTTTGCATTTACATAACTGTTAAAGTTGTAGATGCGTTACTGTCGCAAAAATACTATCTTTTATGGTAGTAAAAGTCATTTTATTTTGACTTAATTCTGTATCTAATATTCGCAACAAAAAAAAAAACAAAATAACAACGAAAGCATTAACACATAAAATTTGCACACATAATACGCACCGAAATTTTTTCGCAAAAATCTTTGAGCACCTGAAGTGAAATTGCCAAAAACCGCCGCTAAAAATAACAAACGCGCCAAGTGTTGCAATAACAAAACCAATAAAGGTAAAGCTCTATCAACAGGGTGGAATGACGCTGTGGCAATAATTCAGTAATGGCGCGGCAAAAATGTTAATTTGCTGTCAACATGTCAAATGTTTTTTTATTTTTATTTTTGCTGCGTCATAAATTCGGCAACCTCACAGGATACTTTGAAAGAGGATTTTAAAGTCACACACGCACACATATACGCAGACACGCCGATCAATCTGTGCGTGTATGTGTGTCCTAAAGAGGCTTGTTTTCTTTGCGTCGTGCCGCTTTTGCTCCATAAGCTGTCAGAAAAATCGCTAAACTGACACAATCGCACTTCATCTGGTCCACATCTGTGCGCAGCAACAACAAACAGCAGCAATAAACGACGATATAAAAAACACTTATAAAATCACGACTTGCCACTTTTTCGTGCGAATTTGAAAAAATAAAAATAAAAATAAATGCGAAAAATAGCAAGTAAAAGTAATAACAACAAAAAAAGGTAATTGAACATATAAAAATTTTTTACACGTAAATAAATGCCATTACGGCTTCGTCTTTGATGGCACTGATGTGGTTGCGATGACGATGCCGATGACGCTGACGATGACGATGATGCCAGCACATTGCGAAGACGAGTAAACAGACGGACGGACGGACGCGCCTGCTTATTTGTTGCTGTATATGACACTGATGGCGCAAAGCATTATGTCATCTTTAGTTGCACAGAAAGTTAGTAAGTACCAAACAAACGTTGACGGCGACGTCGTTACTCACTTAGAAACTTCGAAAAGATCGAAGAAGAGCGTAAGTGGGTGTAAGTGGGTGTAAGTGTGTGAGTGTTAACTGCGTTAGAAGAATCCCATTCTACTTCTCTTATGGCATTTTCTTTTCTACCGAAAAATGTTGCCCCCTCAGTGCCCTCTAAGCACAAATACTAAAGAAAGGGCAATGGGAAGGTAATATTTTTTTTTTTGTAGAAAAGAAAACGCTATTAATATTAATCTTATTTGCCAAAGTACAAAAATTGAATGGTTATTTGCCAGCAGGTCATGGAAATATTTTTACTCGTTGAGAAACCAAAAATTTTTTTATGTTCGCTGACTGATGTGCCATAAGTAGAGATAAGTGAGGATGCCTCCCAAAATTTCATATGCAGGGTAAAAAAGTTAAAGTTCTGATGCTCAGATATAGTACACAAAAATACATATGTATGTAACTGATATTATTTCTAGAAAACATCAAGCTGAGCAAACTAATACTCCGATCTCAGTTGCGCAGACTTCCACTTTTTCAGGTGATATATGAATTATGTACTTTCATAGCTGAACAATCCAAAACTTTAATAGTTGTGTAGTAAGTTTTCAATTACTTTGTGTAGAAGACAATTTGGCAACAATAACAAAAAAGAAAGAAAAATAAAATAATAATTGCTACGTCGTTAGATTATGTATTTGCATATCGAAAGTAAGTATGTATATCACAAATAAAAGAATAAACTTTTAATGGATTTTATAAGCTACTGTCTCATAATCTCATTGCACTATTAGGTTTGATATTGTCAGGCGATACCGATTTTTTTTTTAGACAAACAAATGTTGTTTGAGCTGGACATCAAACTCGGGCCGAACAAATGAAATCAACGTTTTTAAACACTGTCCAAAAAACTTTTATTTCATAGCTATTTCTAAATTATATTATTATATATATATTATATATTCTAAATTATATTAGTATATATAATTATACTTTTGCACAGACTAAATTAAAAACACTTAAAAATTTTTCCTAGTCTTGGGTACAAGGTCTTATCCAGTGTGACCAGAGAACGACGAAAATCGAAGATAAATCGCTTTTTGAAAAAAAGGTCAGCTTAAAGCGGGCAAAGGTCTTTTAAAAGCTCTCTCTGCCCATCTCTGACTTAACGCATCAAAAAAAGCTTACTTGGTTACACTGGTCCTATCGACGATTCTATGTGGCAAACTGAAGATCTTCTGGAACCAAATTTGTGGACCTTATCATGGTGGCTTCAGTTGTGTTAAGTCCACCATTGACCAGATTTTCACAGCGCGTCAAATCCTGGAAAATAGCAAGTGCGCACACGAATAGTTTTTTGTCTCGAACCAAACCGGCAAAGACTTGTAGCACTTAACACTCGTTTCGGGTTCTACGCGGTAATTTTTTGAAAATTAGAATTCAGATAAAATGTCTGGTAGTATAGGATATACATATGTACATATATGTGGTTCGGGTATTGGAACTATCACAGCGACTTTCTACATTTTAGGGAATTTTTTTTACTAGATCTGCGTTGAATAGGTTTTTTAGGAACATTTATCATTTTACAACCAATAACCGAACTATATTTTGTCGAAGCTTTTTGACGTGCTGCATACAAAGCTGAAAGTAGAAAAGCTGCAACAAGCCAGGTTTTGAATTTAATTTTTTCGCGATTCGTCAATAAATCGAGCTGAATAATTTGGCGCTTTACGTTTTTTTTTTTGCAGTTTCCTCATTTTGCTAAAATAAGTTATTGTTGTCCCTTTTGAAGTCATAGTATTAGTGAATGCCTTAACAATTAAGTCATTGCAGTAGCCATTATTTAACATTAAGAAGACTTACCACATTAAGCCATTGCGACACCTACGACCTCTTATGAACTCCTTGATTGCAATATTTTGGCTTGAATATTATTAGTTCATCACACTACTCAAAATATTTTGACATTTTAAAAAAGAGAAAAGGCAAAGGCCCACTGTGATGAAAGAACAAGAAAAATTAGAGCTTTCTAATGTTTGCTTTGAAATCAAATAATGCAATTTTTTAAATTTATCCACAAAGTTTCTAAGGGCTAAATAAATGCGCACCAGTTTATAAAATCCCACAAATGCACGACCTGACCCTGACGATGTACATACATACGTTTATACTCTTGCGTTAGAAATTTAAGAATTACTGTACATGCAGACGTGCATAAATTTGGACTTGTGCATACATATGTAGTTAAATAATAAATATTTGCTTATAATGCGAGTTCGTACATTTGTGTGCATGTGCTTTTGTTAAAATGAAATAAATTAAATTTTCATATGAATGACAGTATTTGAATAGGAAGGAGGTACTCGGAAAATCACATACATACGTACATATGTATGTATAAAAATATTACCTGCAATCAAATTATATACTTGTGTATGTATGTATGTACAACTGTCGGCACCAAAGCAGCAAACATACAAATGTTTGAATGGAATTCTTGTACATACAGCAGTAACTTATAATTGCACATACATATGTATCACAGGTAAATAAGTATGTATTCAAAGTAAAATTAGAACATTCTTCCCAGAACTTCTGCAACTTTCTACCAGCTGCTCTAAAAAACAAAAAATGTGTGGAGTATGAGTGGCAGCTGCATAGAGGTCGCTGACTCTTGCATTGAACTCCAAGTTAGGGTCCTCTTTATGGCACAAGAATTCAAATTTTCCTTACTTGGGTACATACAAACATGCTTGAATTTATTTGCCTAACAGAAACGAGTATTGCGCTGGTATTTACTGAGTTAGCTTTAATGCAGCGTATTACAATTTAGTTTACTGCTAATAAACATGCACACATACATACGAACATAATTTCCAACATACTTACATATCAACGTATGTGTATCCGTTTGTAAATGACATCAGAGGGTCTTTGTCTTTATGCGTATGCGTATGCATTGCTTTTAGTTATGTCCTTTCCCTGCAGGAAATTAATCTAACTATAAGCTAACTTTAAGTTGATTAGGATGGAGCTAAAAGTCATTTATTATCTGTATATTTTCTTTGACGAAAGCTAACTATATTGCTATTTTCTTGTAATTAACTACTTTTGGACTTAAAAATTCAATAGGAAAAACAAAATAATTTTTTTAATTTTTTTTTAATTTTTTTTTTTTTTACTTTATTTATTTTAATACATTTCATATTTGTTTTCATATATATTCCACTCCGTCAGACATAACTTCAAAATGATAGTATGAAAATTCGATCTTCCTTTTATTTGTCCTCAATTCGAAAAAGTATTTGTGAAGTGCAGGTTATTTAAATAGAAACGCGTTTAAAGAAAACAATCTCCTTCCTTACTCCTGCATATTATTTGTCCACTTGATTCAAGTTAGCTTTTTGTAGCCAACTAAAAGTTATATATATTTTATAGAAATCCCGCAAAAATGTGGGTTATTTTTTATCAATTGATAATTTTTTTCTGCAGGGTTATGTCCTTTACGTACTTTTAGTTTTTCTAACATCGCTTTCTTGTTTGGTTTTTTGTTTGTGTGTTTTCTAAAGTATTTGCTTATGCATTTTTTCTTGCCATTTATGCGCTTGATGAGCTTTTGAAGTACCTCATTAAGGAGCGATTTCATGGCACTGAGTAGGTGGAAGGGTAAATGTTACATCTGTGGTTTTTTTAACAGACGGACTTACTTATTTCAAATGTACATATGCAAGTATCTAAAGCGAGTGCTCGCATGTGTATCGAGATGTTGCTCGGTGGAAAACATTAAAATGAAAATCAATATTTTCGCATTCACTTGTGTATTCTTTATTTACACTTTAACAAGCAGCACCACATTTCATAGAGCTTATTCTTTTATCCGATTTTTAGATAAATCCTTAGTAACCGAATAAACAAAATATAAATCCAACAAAGTGATTTTAACTAAAATTTCTTCTGCAATTTTTGAGTTCTTGTCCGGGAAATGGGTATATTACATCGCTTCGCGACGCTTGGTGCGCAATACCTCGAATCTGCCAAAGCAAAAGGACCTATAAGGCGAGACAGAAAAATGTTTAATGTGGTAACCCTGTCTAATTGGTAGAGTTTATAGAAAAAATCTAACAATTCTAGAAGCTAATATTTAAGTACGTCGTAGATTTAATAAGGAAAGCATTCAAAAGTTTAGAGAAAAGTCTATTTTCTGCACTTCCAGTACGAGGTATTGCGCGCCAAGCAATGATGAATTATTTCACCCTCTCCTTGAAATTTAAATGAACCCTACAAGTAAAGCGTCAAAGAAGTTTGTCCATAGATTTATCAATACTCTATAGCCATGCTAATCGATATAATTCTCTATACTTCTCTTTACTATACACCTGCAGTTTCGGATACTTATCGATACCAGCAATTGTAATAGATACTGTGTTGGCTTAATCTACCGATGAGTTTATCAATATCGCCCTCGCCTGCTTAAGCTGTATATTTACCAAATTTGAAAACAGTATTTGTGTATATAAGATGAATCTAGCTTTATTTCGATCAATAAATATTTCAATATTGTTGTCGACATATTTACCGATGAACGATGATATTAGTGAGTCTATTGATAATTTTTTCTATATCTTATCGACATAATTATCGATAAAGTTATCGACACCAATCGCTATAGACTATTATCGATACGAATTGATACTCCAAAATGCTGAGCGGAATATGCCACTCCGGGGTGGTTCAGTATAAACCACACATCGAAGCTGGTTAAAAACTATTTCAGGGATAGTAGCGTTCAAGTCATCGACGTCCAGTTCCCGGACCAAGGCCCCATAGAGAACATGCCAGCACCTTCGCAATAAGGATGCACTGTTCCAAGTCTTTAAAAAATAATAAGAAAACATTCAATAATCTATCGTAGATAATTTACTATCATAAATGCCTTAAACATTCACAGAGGTTATTAGGAATACAGGTTATTGTAGAAAATATTGATTCGTTGCTTTTGTATCTAACTAAATTTGTTGCTTTTATTTTGCACAGCACTGTAGGTAGGTATGTATGTACATGCAGTATGTACTTGTGTGCATGCAGGTGGACATCAATTACATAAAACAATATATAGTCCTCAAATGTTTCGTCATAAATAAATTAAATTCTGCAGCGTAGAAAGCAACTCCAACTTGATGCGCCTCTGAGACAGTAAAAGGTTCCCGCTGTTTGGATGACTTGATGGTATAAAAGAAAATGCTGTTTTTATTTTACCTTTCTTACGCAATGCATGTACATTGTATGTATTAGAGTGGTCCAAAATAATAAAAGCGGAATTTTAATGCCGCCACCCCCTAGGATTGTTCTGAACCGAAAATAAATATACCCCTATTTTTTTATTTTGAAATCAAAAAATATTTAGGGAGTGCTCACAGCGCTCAAAGTTTTCCATGTATTTTATATGGGGAAAAAACATATTTTCGTAAAAATGGTATAAAACTCTTGAAAATCAAAATTTTTCAATCGTAAAACTGTGGTTCTCTTCAGGAGACTTCAGATATTAATACCCAATTGTTGACTTGACCATTTTTTATGATTAAAGATTTTTTATTGCCCCCCCCCCCTCCCATTGCATTTTCTAGGACCTATAAAATATAGTTACCGTGAAAAAATTGTTAAAGGAACAATTGGGTATTATTACTGTGAATCTGCTGAAGATAAGCAAAATTTTCCTATCGAAAAATATTGATTTGCAAGAATTCTACACTATTTCTACAAAAAGTTGTTTTATCCCCATATGAAGTACATTGAAAACTTTGGGCGCTTTGAGCACTCCCTAAATTTTTTTTATTTCAAAATAAAAAAATAGGGGTTTATTTTTTGTCGGTATAGAACAATCCTAGGGGGTGGCGGCATTAAAAATGCGACCTTATTTTTTTACATACATTTTTGGACCACTTTAATATATACATATGTATGTATTGACATACAATTTTTACCTTTCACTCTTTTCAACTTAAACTTTAACATTTCTTTGTCCCATAAATTTTCATTTTCATTTTTTCCCCTCATTTTCGTATCCTTTTTCCTGCGACAAGGATCATCACTACCAAGCCGAGTACTTACCTTGCGGACATTTTTGCAAAGAGCTTTTACCTTCCTACACGTTATACGCCCTTCTTTCCTCTTCCATGTTTGCTTGTTTGTCTGCCAAACACACAGGTACCTCAGTTTAAAATTCTACTTTTTTTTGAGTCCTCCGTTCCAAAATTCTTTTACTTACATTTATATAACTTTAAGTGCATTTATGCAAATGCGTCGAAAACTTAAACTTGCCACTTACATATGTATGTGCACATGCTTAAAGCAACACCTTTTTTTTATTTTCGTACATATGTACCTACTTACACATACACACATATTTACATACTTTACTCTTTAAGTTTCCACACTCCCATGAATAAACACTGACAAATTAGTTTCAAAGAGCTTAAGCGCTCAGGTGTAAGATGATCAGCAGAGGCGCAAGTTGACTACACTCGAAACGCAACTTATTGTTGTTTGTGCTTTAAGCATTATCTTTGCCTTTACATACATACATACATTCACATTTTCCATCGAAAATGCATATTTGTAATTCCAACATTCGTATAGCTAATTTTGTTTGACCGTTGCTTCATGCCATCTTTTTTTCACATTTCCAATGGATTTAAAGAATCTCATTATTGTGCTCATCGACCTTAACTTTTTTCCAAATTGAAAATTGAGATTACAGTTTAATTTAGCTAGCTTTGTCCGACATTTGCGGCAAATAAATGAAAACATTAAATCTCACTAACACAGCGCGCCAATCGCCATTGCTTACTTGTGCTAAACCATACCCAGTCGGAAAAGTAGTAATGATGTAGTAAAATGAATGTGTTTTATATGAAACTTGTGGAACTTTTTGAATACATTAGAATGCTGATTACATACATAGTTAGCAGTAATATCATCGAGAACGCCTAAGAAATACATTATATTATTTATCACACACGGCATTACTACTTTTCCGACTGGCTACATACTATAAACGAACAAAGTACTTATAAATGCAGCTTACGATTTTACAATTTCCTGTAACTGCACCTCAGCAGCACCAACACAGACAGACGCGATTGAACGCAAAGCATTGTCCAGCAGCTGTACCATTTGCGTTGACTTTGTGCAGCTTTGTTCTTTCCATTACATTTGCACTCTGCCCCTCTCTGCTGACCTAAATGCTGAAAAGTACGCCTTGAAATCCGCATACAATCGGATGTTGTGCAGGAATAAATGAAATCGATGATCAAAACTACTCAGCCGTATTATTATTTCCCATATTTTATGTTAAGAGCGGTTGCTGTTTATACTTTTACCAAAAGAGAATGGTGAAGATGAGTGCAGGGCGAAAGGAGCGGACGAAAGCAGCGGAAAAAAGAAAAGAGAAACCAGGCTATGACCGGAAGCCATTTCGAGTGTGAAGCGGTGCTGAATATTGGAGATGGTAAATACATTATAGCGTTGAAAGAGGCTAAGACAAATAAGGCTGACATA
The DNA here is from genome assembly GCF_001687245.7 of Rhagoletis zephyria. Classification (NCBI taxonomy): domain Eukaryota; kingdom Metazoa; phylum Arthropoda; class Insecta; order Diptera; family Tephritidae; genus Rhagoletis; species Rhagoletis zephyria. Next base: position 138,244 of record NW_016158059.1, on the reverse strand, counting down.
CATATGTATGTATCTTTATACCCGAACGCACTTGTGCACAAGGGTATTATAAATTTGTTCACATAACGGTTGTTTGTAACAGTTAAAACGAATCGAGATAGATATATGTAGAAAAATGTATACATAAGTGATCAGAATGAAAAGAGAAATCGATTAAGCGGTGACTGTCTGTCCGTCCGTCCGTCCGTCCGTCTGTGCACACGATAACTCGAGTAAAAATTGAGATATCTTAACGAAACTTGGTACGTGCACTTCTTTCGGGCGTGGGAAGGATGGCATTGAAAACGGTAATTGTCAGAAATACGAAAACTGCGATATTTTAGTAACTACTGAAGATAATTCACTCAAAGTTGATATTTACAATAACTTTTAGATATAAAACAAGAATGTTATAAATTTTTGGAAAAAGGGCGCAGCCACGCCCACTTATGGTTACATGTGTATATCTTGGTAACCGCAGCACCAATTTCTTCCATACTTGGCACAATTGTTAGCCTTGGTACAGCATACTAAATGGCAGCAAATTTAAAAAATTGGACAATAACCACGCCCACATTCCATATAACGGTAAATTAGAGAAATACAAAATCTTCGATAAATCAGTAAATATTAAAGCTAATTTATTCAAAATTGATGATTGCAACAATTCTTTACCAAGAAATACGTTTATGGGAAAATATTGGAAAATGGGCGTGACACCGCCCACTTATGATCACATCTATGTATATCGGTAACCGTTCTACCAATTTATACCAAACCCGGTATGGTTATTGTGCTTGACAAATAAATGCAAAACGTTGAAAATCATTCAAATCGGACTAAACCTGAGGCCGCTTTTCATATAACGATAAATTTCAGAAATGCTTGAAACTGCTATATTTCGAAATTTAAGTACGCTAATTTACTGAAAGTTGATACACCCTGGCGTTAGGTTTCGTAAAGGAGAAAAAACATATATTTAATACTTGCGCCGAGTATTTATTGTTCGGCTCCGCCCGAACTTAGACTTTATTACTTGGTTTACTTTAGCTTATTTTACTTATTTGTGCATATAAATACATATTTTTACGATTATCCTTGAACACTTGACGGATCTGCCAACATCCTTTAAGCTCGTATCACTGGATTGTTAAATAAACGCTCAAGATGACCAAATTACAGTGCAATTAACTTTATTGTACAACAAACACTTTACAATACTCGTTAAAGCAACTAAAACACTTTAGCAGCGGTCTTATATACATACCTGGGCTCGCACTCATGACAAATCTAGAACGTTGTGCCGTCTGTCGCACATTTTCTCATTTTCTCGCTGTTCGCAGTATTCTTTTTCTTCCATGTTTTTCTTGTTCACTTCGCGTTGCTGCAGTATTCACCACAATTTGTATGTATGTATTTGTGAAATGAGAATTGGCATGATAAAGAAATTATCTTCTAAAGAAGCCAGTAAGCTGTCGGTCGAAGGGAGAGCAGATCAGATTGCCGCAATTTGGTGTGTCCTTAGTTGTGTGTTTTTATTTGAAAAATCGTATTACGGAAAAGCCTACTTTGACATATAATGGTGAACCTTTTACTGTGAAAAAACTTTTTATTTATCCAAAGTTCAAGAAAGGCAATTTTTTAGTTAGGCTTAATGGTCGTCCACATTAGGATACATCCACTGTAGTTCTCTACAATTCGTGCTAGCGTTCCTGGACGATTTCCACTGATTCTCCATTAAATGATATCCTTTAGTTCTAGCGGCGCTCAAGATCGATGTTTTCTAAATGACCGACTGCCACCGTTTATTTAGTGAGAGGTCCGTTCAGTGATTTTTTGAAAGATGGCATTCCAAAATGGCGCACCCATTACGTTCAGCAGTTATCAGCGGATTACCTTCAGTGCAAAAAATCCACACCGCTTTAAATTTACCACAGAATAATTGCCAGTTAAAAGCAATAAATTAAATTTTCGCGAAAAGTGCTTCTTATTGATTTTACTTGCCGCTTTTAAAATTTACTTAGAAATTCTCAGCACAAACCGTCCGTCCACTTAATTACAGGCCAAATCAGTAAAAGGCAACCCTCGTCAAAAGTAATCAACCACCAACGACTTAATTCACTCTCTCGCACAAAATCAATGAATGCGCGCAAAAAGTTTTAGCAAATTTTTGTCGTTTCAAAAGTTTTAAATTCAATTTTGTATTCAATTAAGGTAATGCTCACACGATTTGGGTAACTTTTTGTGTATCGACTGAAATGCTGCGCTGTCGCCTTATCGGGCGAAAAAGGAATGTGTTTAAGAGCAAAATCCTTGCTGGAAAATGAAGGTCGGTCACTTAAAATTAAAAGAGTATGCAATATTAAGAAATTCAGGTAAAAGAGGCGACACAAAAATTGGAGGTACGCGAAAAATAAGTTACTACAAAAGTGACGGCGCCAGTGTTGCACGTGAGTTGAAGAAAATTAAAATTTCACCGAAAACAAAAGGCGAACCGCATCGGTGCCGGTGACAACAGCTGTGAATACAAAATGTAATAAATGACAGCAGATGCTACATATTTAGCTCAAGGAAGGCGAATGGAGTGAATGTTTTACTCGCAGCTATGTAGTTTAGCTGATGGCAGACAAGCGTCAACATCTGCAGCTGCGTACGCGCAATAATACCAACAATTTCCGACACTAATCCCAGCTTAGGAAGTTCCTTTCAATCTAACGAAAAAAGCGACAGTGAATAAAAATATAAACAAGGCGGACAAGAAAAAAAGAGGCGAGCAATTCTATATACATACATATGTATGTGTGTGGGGGTGTATGCGTGTGTTGTTGTTGTTTGTCGTGCTTTTACCTAGGTGTGTTGCCGCATAAAAAGCTTAGGTAACCGCAAGTAAAAAAAAAATAATAAGCCACTTCAGGAACAAAAAAGCGCAAAAAGCAGCTACAAACGGAGCGCGTGCTATTTGGGCAGCGTGTGCTTATATCGTCGAATGGTCACGAAACAACACCATGGCAAGTAAAATAACCAACTGTCGCTCATTCCGGCCACTTCGCTTAAGCTTGTCATGTACATACATACATATGTATCTACCCGGTGGCATTTCGGTTATCGCAATCACAACAGGAAATCACTGTAGCAAGGTGTTATTATTGTATTTAGTAGAAGGCAAACATAAATGTAGCAATCCCGAAAAATAGCAACAGATTTCTTTCGACATAGTGCGAACACTTGAACGGAAGTACATAAATAAATTTCAATTAATTTTTTTCAATATTATTTTCCGCTGTTGGCGAAAGCTTACACACGCATACTAAGGACTATCATTTTAATTACATTTAAATCTTGATTTTTTTTTTAAATATTTACACCATCTCTAATGTAAAATTTTCCGGTTCATTATAGCATATTTCCACCAAAGGCTTAACAGCAGTTAAGAGCTCGGATAAGTACCAAGAATTCTAACATGTGGTGAGAGGAAAGGTTTATTTCTTACTTTTTGCTTTTCTCATTTCGTTTGCTTCTGCTTAGTAGGTGGAACTACTACTGCCTTCGATTTGTAATCGCTTTTTTCCAATAGGCATAAACTGCAGTTAGGCTTGGTGGAAATCACCTACTAGAGAAATATTATTACTTATAAGTTGATAACCTTAGGTGCTCCTGTTGACTATGTGTGATTCTAATAAAATTTTCAAGTCTTCCTGACTTTCTGCGAAGACGAAGATTCTAACTGTTTGAGCAAATCTCTTTGCTGCCTCCTAGGGGTCCAACCTTCTTCTTGATACACGGTTCAGTTTAGAGAACTCATGATCAACATGGAATGGTATGGAATTGTTGATGGCGAGAATACAAACAAAAACTTAGGCATTGTTTTTACATTCTACTTAGGATCTAGAGAAAGGATTAAAAAAAATCAGAAAACAGGTGGGCGTGGGAAATTACTACTCCACTGCAAACCTACCAGATTACTTTATGTATTTTAGTAGTTTTTGAGGAAAAATGGAAAATAATGCAGGTAGTTAGTTCCGTATCAGAGCTTCCGACTGAAAAATTTACAAAGAAAATTTTCTCTACTATCTTCATCCCTCAATTGTTTTACTCAGGGTGTTCTCTATTATACCTGCGGTGACTATATGTTGCCAGCCTGCAGTTTATCACGTAATCAATCCTATCGCGATTCGCAGCCAACTCCTTCTCTGTCTATGAAGGAATTTTGCTGTGGGACTTATTTGAAATGTTGGTGCAATACCGAAATCGGAAAAAATGATACAAAGTTTCGGCATTCATAAGATCTCAAATGTACCTAACGACCTAAGCTCCGGAATTACAGCCATATTTGGTATACTGACGGCTAAAAGACTTACCACGGCGTCAGATAAGAAGCCTACAGTATACAATCCAGAAGGCTACTTTCCACCGGAATGGGGCAAGGTAATTCTGTCTTGGCATTGAACATGTAGAAAGTGGGGCCACCAACAAATACATACATCTACATACAGTCTGACAGCAGAGCGGCGCCCCTAGTTTTTAGAGCACACGCGGCCACCTCTACGCTGGTTTGGGACCTTCAAGAACCGGGTTTATCTCATTTGAGTACCGGAACAGTGTAGAATCATGGGCAATGAGTTGGTAGATATTCTCGCCAGACAGGGAGATGCATAGAGACTCATAGGCACATGACACTTTATTTTTCTGTCATGGAGCTCCGTTAGACGATAGAGGACTCTCGCCAAACGGGTGCCTTTGTTGACTGTCCTGCGGATCACAAAACTAATTAACTCAATATATGCCAATGGAGAGGTCGGCGGATGAGTGCAATCAAGGGTTTGTCTATCCTGAGAGCTGTGGTGAAAATAAATAAATATGTAAATAAATTTGCTTCGAGTGATCTCTCCTCCGCAGAGTTGGGATATAGCAGGGCTTCAGGTATCTGATAATGTTGGTTCTTAATTATGACTTACTATGTTCAAAAATACACTTTAGGTCGAATGTTTACCTTCTAGTCCAGGAGGTTTAACGCGCTTGAGTATTGTTATAGCGCGCCCTATTTATATAAAAAATTTAAATTCGGAAGTTGGTTTCCCTAATGGAAAAACATACTTAAAAACCCGTTTATGGCCGATTAAAAGTAAGACTCCCTCCCATCAGAATAGAATCCTACAATTGTCGCACAAATTAATGTTACAAATTGCAGCCAATCGTTCAAGTACCGACCTTAACTCCGGCTACTATAGTTAGAATAAACCTGCAGTAAAGTAGACTAACCAAAATCATGGCAAACACAATTTTAAAGTGCGAAATTTCTACAACCCTAAAATAATGAAGGAAAGATAACCAAAACATTTGTAAAAGCAATGAAGTTTCATTAGCACAACAAAGCAAACAAGGAAAGCATGAAGATTCCACAAACCCAAATGCCTCGAAGCGAGAAGCTCAAATACCAGAAAAAGGATATCCACAAAAGGACTTAAATGTGATGCGCACTGAAGAGCGAAAAATATGTAGGCAAGCAAAAAAAAAGGATTACAACGCATAAAGAAAACAGTAATATTTTCACGAATGGGGTAGGGAATAATTGTAAATATCTACTCAAAGCATTTGTAAAATTTTTGATTGCTGCCACACGCCGCAAAGTATGCCACGCTTACGCGCCATATTTAGAACCACTCAAAGCAAATAATCGGGCGATTCCAGTGACATTTGGGTTGAAAGCGTCATTGTCTGTTGGCGGAAATAACGACACAAGCATAACGGCATTTATGAGCTGTCCTGTTAAGGCAATTTCATAACCCATTTATGTTAAGCAGCGGCTTTAGGATCTCGCTTTTCCGGTGGTCATGCGATTGTAAGCTGTGTAGAAGCTTGCAAAAATTTATTATTGAATAAGAAGTGGCCAATATTTCAAGATATTACGTATGTAGTCTTTTAATTTTGTATGTTAGGTAATAAATTTAAATGGCACTTAAAGTTCTCTGTTCGCTTGCGTTTCAAGCTTGAAGTCTATTTACCGAAAAAAAAGATCCAATTTTCACTTCGAAGGCCCATGAATATTTAATGCAATTATATCAAATTTAAATTATGCCCACAAGCCAAAACGCAAAGTTTTTCATTCGAACCAAAAAAACACATTCAATTCAATTTCATTTCACTGCACCAACCCCCACTCCACCCGGCAGTGTCGCAATTTAAATCAAACAACAACAGCGCAGCACACAAATGCTCATTAAAATCTCTTCATTAGTTCCATTCGTTTAAAAATAAAGAAAAAAATATATTCACAATTTATGTTTATACGTCTTCATATTGTTTTTGTTATTGTTGCGAGCTGTGCAGTGGAATGTTTAGGAAAACGTGACAATAATTTTATGCTGCCTGAATTAATTGGCAAGCGATGACAAAACTAACAATGCCCACACACACACACAAACAAACAAACACAAACACATACACATGCGCATGCACATGCACACGTACACAACCGCAATGCCACCTTTCAGATGCCAAATTACGCATACTAGTGTTCGCCCAGCGGTTGAAATTCAACCGATAAAATTAAGGATAGTTTATGTAAGTTGAATGAGCTAAAATAACATTAGTTGGAATGGGTTAAGTGGAGGGGAGTTTAGCTTAGTACTTGGCATAACATAACATAACCATAACATAAGAATAAATAACATAACATATGAAGCATAACACACCACAATATAACATCGCACACTCTTCAGTTGTATTTCCTTTTTATCCCTTTTTTCACCTCTATCTAAATCTTATTTATTTTGGTTCATTTTATGCCAAATGATGTTGCCTTTGATGCCACATCAAGTGATATCATGTCATGTGGTGAAATTGGGTGTGGTGAGCTGCGGAGTGGTGGAATTGGGTGTAGGAGTTACGGTGTGGTGAATTTAGGTGTGGTGGATTCAGGTGTGGTGAGTTAAGTTATGGTGAGAAAGTTGAGGTGTGGTGAATTAAGATGTGGTGAATTTTGGTGTGGTGAGTTGAGGTGAGTTAAGGTGTGGTGAGAAAGTTGAGGTGTGGTGAATTAAGGGTGGTGGATTTAGGTGTGGTGGATTTAGGTGCGGGGGTTAAGGTGTGGCGAGTTGAGGTGTGGTGAATTTAGGTGTGGGGAGTTAAAGTGTGGTGAATTAATGTGTGGTGAGCTCAGGTGGAGTAAGTTTTTAAGTTAAGATGAGTTAAAGTTAAGGGGTTATGATCTTTATCCTTATCTTCATCTTCATCTTCATCTTCATCTTCATCTTCATCTTCATCTTCATCTTCATCTTCATCTTCATCTTCATCTTCATCTTTATCTTCATCATCTTCATCTTCATCTTCATCTTCATCTTCGTCGTCTTGGTCTTCATCTTTATCTTTTCCTTTATCCTGATCTAAATATGTCCATTCTTTTCTTCATTTACATATTCACCCCCACCATTGTTATTAGGTTAGGTATTTAAATTTTCCTTCCTCTTTGTCTTTATATCTCGGTTTCTTTACTTTTATTTTAATTTCTGTATTTATCACTTTCTTCTTCTCCATACTCAACTTTACCTTCTTCCTTGTTTGAGTCTAATCTATTCATGTACATACATACATACATTTTATTCCTGAACTGCTGCTTAGCACGTTTCTTTAATTCGCTATCAATATTAAAGCATGCATTTAGGGGGCATTTCCGCCCCAACCATGTACATGTGTGCATTGGTATTGGTGTGACTTTTGAATTGATTTTTTCGCTCTATTTTAAACTGATTTGAAATTTTAAAAATTGCCTGCACATCAGCATCAAAATACCTTTCTAATGATATATAACTGTTTATACCTTAGAAGTATAGTTTAGCCGTAAAAGGGGTGTAAAGGAAACATGATTGCCTATTTATATAATGATTTTGCGGGAAAATAGACCAAAAGCAACAGCAAACAAGTAAGAGCAGCGCTGTCTTCGGCTATGCCGAAGGCTTCATACCTTTCATGAACATCTGCAAATTTTAGTTTGACAGGTTACTGCTTTTGAATACATCTGCATACATCGATAGAGGAGTTACATACTTATATAAAAAATCGCATCTAAACAATCAGAGGTATGGAAGATATAAAAAAAAATTTATATTTGGACAATCAGTTGTATGGGAGCTATAGGTTGTAGTGAACCGATCTTTGTAATTTTCCCCGTAAGCATTCCGTTGATAAAGGGTGCAAGTGCTGCAAAATTTCATGTTCGTAGCTGCATAAATGGAGAAGTTATAACGAAAAATCTCATATCTGAACAATCAGTTGTATGGGAGCTATATGTTATAGTGGTCCGATTCTTCCGGTTCCGACAAATGATTAATACATTATAAAAATACACCCACCTACCAAATTTGATCCGGATATCTCGAAAACTGAGAGACTAGATTGCATACAAACAGACAGACAGAAGGACAGACGGACAGACGGACATGGATAAATCAACTCAGCTCGACGATCTGATCATATAAGTATACATTTTAATGGGTCTGTCTCTTCTTATTCTGGTACTTACGAACATCGGACCAAAGTTATAATACCATTTCATGCTCATGAAAGGTATAAAAATAAAGCAAAATAAAAATATTGAAAACGAAGACAAATAAATCATAAAACGACAAATCAAACTATGTATATGGATGTATATATTAATGTGTGCGACAAGAGCCAAAAATGACGTGCAAGAGCATAATATGCAGAGGCAAAAAATTTAGGGGAAATTTGTGTGGCCGCTGCTGAGTGTTCGTACTGCCCCAGAGACCATTTTGATATCGACGCTGGTTAGTTCTTTGGCAGTCTGTTTGGTAGTCGATTACTAGCTGGTTGCGCATCCCCCCCCCCCACATAGGGCTGCCTAACAAGCAGACGTCGTGGTCGGGTGCTGGCTGCCGTTGATGGTGATGCCAATTAAAATCACTTGTCAAAATGTTTACAAAATTGTGTGAGCCCGACCGCAGGAGCGCAGACGAACCAGATACATATATGTACATTTAAACAACCAGACATCCCTATGGCTATACAATACAATATTATATACACATAGACTTATATACTAGATTAACATACATATGTATGTAAGTATGTAAGTACGGGCGTAAACAGAATTTGCATGTTTGCTGCCCTTTTGGCCTTAGCACATACACTCACCCACTCACTCACTCACTTGTTCACTCAATTAGGCACTTGCTGTTGCTCTCAACGCTCTTCGCTCAATGGCAGCTCACTTCATGTTGGGCATAATCAAGTGTAAAATTTTCAAATGTTATTTTGTTAATTAAAAATGACGGAGCCATGAAGCCTGTGAAAACTAAGAATAATCTGTACAGTATGGGAAAAGTGGTGAGCTGCAGCAAGGCGCTTGCTAAATGGCAAGCGAGATTGTTGTTTTTTTTGAAGAGTTTTGGGTTTTTGGACTTTCTTAATGTTAAGAGGGCAAATGGGAGTAGACTTTGGTATTGGAGGAAGATGTGTGAATATGGGCCACATACATACATATGTGTTATACATACATACATATATGTTTATGGCTCAGGGGACGCAGTATTAAGCCAATGACAGACTCTATTTTTGTTCGTTTCTTAATGAATCTGTCAATGCATACGAGCATGCTGAAGAAGTATAATTTACAAAACAAAAATAAAATGCATTTTTATATGAGGGAAAGAGAAGCTCGTCTCAATCTGGTCAGTCATTGGCAGTAATTTTAGCCTCTAAATTAGAAAAAGGTTTTTCTAACAACGGTCGCCAGTCGTCAGGCAATGGCAAACCTCTGAGGGTAATTTCTAAAAGCTTCTCATAAAATCCACTTGCTGTGTAGCAATATTAAGACGCCCACCACACATAGTAGGAGGAGGAGCTCTGCCAAACGCTTAGCAAAAGTGTGGCAACAAAATATTGTTATTATTGTTATTATTATTATTATTAACAATATTATCATAGATATGTCAATCTTCTTAGCTATACTAATTTCTATTCGAAATATTCAAATTGAAGAGCACCATCTATGATCTTTAAATTACTAAATGATGTATATAAGTTTAGCATCTAAATTATTCCAATTTTTTTTTTCAAACTTCATTAATTTTTAATTCTATTATTAAAACATTTTTTATGCGCATTTAATAAAGTGCCACCCGCTGCCGAGAGTGACTACAAAAACTTAGCGTCCTCTATTGTATGCTGCGCAAGTTTACTTATTCATTCATTAAAGGCAAGTTAAATGTATATGTAAATGTAGACTTTTAAACTTGACTCCAGTGGTGTGTCCACTATATTTTCGGCGTCGCCACAGTAGCCATATTTTAATTATGTTTTTACTAAATCTGCTTTGTCTACTTTTCTGACAGCTTTCTCTCACTTAATACAATGTTAATATTTTAGCTGTGGTTTCTCTCTTACCCGCCCATAAGTTAAGTGTTTGAAAAAAGCGTCTTAAATCTTTTGTTATCACAATGTCCCAGTCGGAAAAATAAGCAGTGAAATGGCCGTCTCGTTGCCATTTTTTGATAGACGATCCATAAGTCCGTATTCGATTATTTAAACATTATTTTTATAATGTCCGGCGCACAGTCTAGGAAAAATTAATTTGACTCCCGTCTCCATTTTAGACCCGGCCGGGATTTAGATATTCATTACTTTTCAACAACTTAAATCGAAAAAATTGCTTCTATATTGAAGCTCTCCTACCATAAAATAAATAATGAATGGGTTTGAAACCTACATTTTTAAATTTTTTGGATTCGCAAGGACAAATAGGTAATTTTTAAGCTTACAAAGTTTGTAGAACGAAATTCGAGGATTCGAGGATTTTATTTTTTTCAATAACAAATATTGCGAAATTTCAAGGATAAAATTTTAAAATTACATTTTCAATATTCACCAGCAATTCTGCACCAGAAAATTGAATCTGTTTAAATTCTACAAGATTTCATCATTAATTTTTTACCCATACTTCTTCTCTAAGCGCATTTCTCTGGATTTTTTAAATCATTTTTAATTATTGATGTCAGAGTGAAAAACTAAAACCGCAATTTTACAATATTTGGCCCATGATTTCGCGAATATATTGATATTTGTGTTTAAAGTTTACCATCGCGCGGTGTTATATACTATATAATGAGCTAGACATTTATAAACAAATATTAATTATTAAATAAAAAAGAAATATAGCCAATACTGGTCAAGAAAAGGAGTTTCTATTTATTGCCATCAGTGCCTAATTACAAATACCGAAAATTTTTGGGACCTTAAAAAGGCCAGTATTCATCGATGAATTGAAGGCCACAATAACCAATAAATTAGTAAGAGAAAATTAATGAAAAGAGGTTGGTAAAAAGAAGCGGCATTCGATTTTAAATTAAAAATCAATTCACATATTCAGTCGTTAGTATTTTATTTGAGTCTACTTATAAAAATTATTTTTTCAAATAAGTAGGTTGTCTACTTTACCCCGCACATATGTAATTTTAATTATAATTTGTTAAGCACTAATTCCATATGTTTGCATAACATGAAAATCCGTTTATAAAGCAGAAAAATATTGAAGAATTATCTCTATCCGCTTCGTACTTTCCTGCACCGACAAACAGCGCTCGTCTTTAATGAGTTTGTATTGAAAAACAAAAATTTGTTTATGTGGTATTATTTGGTTTGCAAAATAAACTAGAAATAGACACGAAAATATTGTAAGTGCTAATTGCTTAATGCATCAAATGAATTCAATTTCATCGAAGCATCGCGATGCAGAAGAATTGCTCTCAGAAATGCCTGATCAGTTTTGTAAGATAGTACACATTTATGAATGTGCCTGCGTATGTACATATGTACATATGTATGTGTGGTCAAAATCGAACACATAAATAACACGAATGTTTGCACTTAGATAACCATATACGAGTACCTACATACATATATTTATTATTAATTATTTATTTATTTATTTCGTTTTGTCTATGAATTTACAATTCTTACAGACTAAGCATAGGTTAAGTTAAAAATAATATTATTACAATACAAAGAGAAGACTTTAAACCAAATTTAATGGATGATAGATAGGTCAAGGTCTAAAGAAACAAAGAGCTTATTCAATTCAACGAGAGTTCTATTAATCTGGGCATTAAAGCTATATACAGTCTTACTTTTGACAACATAAACCCCATTAAAAACGACGCAACATTCTACAAGAAACAGTGAAATTAATTTTACCTAACAGTACTGGACAATCAACAATGCCGGGGATTATGTCAAATAGAAAAGAGTTTGATATTAGAATGCGTCTGTTGAGTAGAGTCATTAGGTTAATCAACTGACAGCGAGAGCTATATATGTACACAGGCTTAGGTTCAGAGAAGTGTAGAGAGCGTAAGCCAAACCGGATAAACGCTCTCATACGATATACTGTTACTCCCAAAATTGAGCGTACGTACGGCTCTTTTTTTGTTAATTTTGTTTTAAAATATGGCTTATGTTTTAGCAAATTTAATTGAAATCCAGGAATGATACTGTGTACAAAAATGAAAGAAAAGTCTTTAAAATTTCAGCAAAATCGCGAACTTTTTAATACGAATTTCCAAAAAGAATTCAGGAATTCAGTTTTATAGCCCATTATTATGTTTTTTTTTTTAGTTTAATAATATGCAGATTTCAAATGTCCAAAAAATTCGCGTTGATTTTTGAGAATTTTTTGCTGGCTATCCTACACACTTTTTTCAAATAACAAAAAATCTACATTTATAATCGCTGGGGTTGACACCCAAGCAAGCTTTTTTTTTTTTTTCTGATTGGCTGAAGATGAAAGCTTTCTGATACAACACTTCGCTGAACTGGTTTTCGCACGAGTTAAATTATTTAACTGATTAAATTTTCCAACAACAACTGCACGCGAATTTGCTTGTTTGCGAAAAATTTTGTTCATTTAACTGGTTTAAGCTCATTTAACATGTTTAACTTATCAATTTGACCGCACTATAAATTTTTATTCAGAATTATTATGTTTCTTAAATAATTCTGGTAGAAAATAATAAAAATTTAATATTTCTCAATAATTTTACGTACGTGCTTATAAATGTTCAACATGAAATCATCAGAAGTGAGGAGTGTAGAAACATACATACATACAGGAGACATAAATAATTACATAAATTTCTATTTACATAGTTTACACTGTTTAATTATATTTGACACATAGACCATGGACCCACAGTCCTGACCATAAATTTTACATGGGAACATTCCATCATCTTCTTGGGCTTTAGCTTTTTTTTTGAGCTTTTGTGATTTGCAAGCTTATTTCACATTTTTCGTAAAAATGGGGGAAATACAAATTTTGTAGGGAATTCAATTTCCCACATTTTTATACGTAAGGTTTTAAAAAACATTTTCGTCGTAAATAATTATCAAAAGTGAAAAAAAAAATGATACACTGTTATGGTTTTCGCCATTTTTCAACAATTTGTGTTGAAAATACGTATAATATACAAATGCCAACGTTATAAAGAATTTCATTCTCCACAACTTCTGTACCAACATTTTGCTTATGGCGTCTCAACCAGGGCGGGCATCTTAACTACGCGTAAATTAGATTTTGCTTTACAACTTTTGTGACACTGGAGAACCCAACAAAAAAAAGCAGAAAAAGCAACAGCAGCTTCTAATGCTTTCGGGGTTACTAATTACGAACCTGGAACAATATGGCGTCCAAAAAATTAATATCGATTCGATCCGCTTGAAGTGTTTTCATCTGGGCAACTTGGGGTTGATTACGAATCTTTGGTTCGGATCGAAAAATTTAAAATGATGGGCCCAATATGACGGTAAAAACCCTTCAATAGTAGAAAATCCGTTCAATACGTATCTTCCAATTTCTAATAATTTGCCGGCAAAATGTTATGAGACCCCAGGGAAAGTATTTGTTTTTTTTTTCATTTTATTGCATTTATTGCATTGTACTATAAAAATCGTTACCACCCATGCCCGTCCTACAAACGCTGACAAGCAATTTAGTACGGATAATATTATTTAAGCTTCTACGGGAAAAACACAAAAAACTATACTTCAGCCATCACCGCATCTGCAATTTAAAAATTTTTTAAATAAATTTGTATGCAAATTTACATAGATGTATATTGGTTTATTGGTTTAGCCAAAAATGCAGCATCAACTAAATGCAAATGAATATCTATATGGTCAAGTAACCGCAAGCAAAAATCAAGTGAAACTTACAAAACCGCAGCAATTTTGAAATTCGCATTTTCAAATTATATCAAACCACATTTATAAAAAAAAAAAACTATAGTAGACACATATTGGATAAGATTAGAGTAATATATTTTATTTAAGAAGTCATGTGTCTGCATAATTCATACAGCATTCCGCCCCTTTGTTTGCTCTACCACACTTATTTAGCTGATGGAAAAATGTGAAGAATATGAAAAACCAGACCGCCACAGGCAACCGCAAGACAGCAAGGCAGCATTACGAGCTCACTTACAACAAAAGTGATGCTATTAACCGCATTTACGATATTACATATTTTAAGTATTGGTAAGCAAAATTTTCCTAGGCGTGAATGGTGGCAAATAAGATAAGAATGCAAAAAAAAACTTGGAAAAACATGCGTAAATAAAATATTAGAAAAATAAATAACAACAAAAGATGAAACTTTAAATCCACCCTTATCTGGGTCACAGGACGTTTGCTAGGCTCAGCAAAAAAAAAAAAAAGTGTCATGAAGTGACTGTAGACGCGCCTGCGGTTATAGCAAAGGATTTGCAGTTTCGGTGGTGTAAAGAGATGGATAATAATATTTTGGCGCTTACACTTTAGCGGGACTTGTATATATGTATGTACATATCTTTAAACAATTTCATGAGAGCTCAAAATGTATGAGTCTTTATGATTCTGAGACTCATTTCGGGCTCTTTCATGACATCATACATTCTGAGTTGAACATAGCTACCAAAAGTTTTCGTAGAATTAAAAGTTTATAAATAATCAGAATTATCTTAGAAGGGGAAACATGTATGCTCTTTACTGACTTTATTTTAGCTTGTAATTGGGTCACAACTCAGAATTGTGAGACTTTTCGTAGAGAGAGTTTTTATGCACAAAATTGTTTGTATACATTTTTAAATATCCAAAATTCTACTTTGCTTAATTTTAAAGGCTTAGGACTATCTGGATGTATTTGACTTTTGTGACACCCCACCAACGTCGCGCTGATTCGTCTATAATCGTGGCGTGGATCATAATTGCACTGAAACCCAAACCGATGTGTTTCAATAAGTTAATTATTAAGTATTAGCACTTACATACTAGACTCCTCCAATGTGGTCTTCAAATTAATTGGCTGAACCAAAGTAAGGAAGGAGCATCTCTATTTTCAACATTACCGTTACTTTTATGGCATTAAAGCTTCCATCCACTTGCATGCCATCATTTTGCAAAGCGCATTCAAATAATATTGTCACGTAAGGCAAGTTATCAGCTAGAAGGTTACACAATTTGTTTTCTCCCCCCAATACACATTTCACCCCCTCCATGTCGCGACAGCATCGCCTTTGGCAATTTGATGGGTCGGTCCACAGAAGGCAATTAAGTTCGTTAGGTTTTATCGGCGTAAATCATTTTCGCCAATTTCCGAGCGACTCCAATTAAATATCTACTACAAATAAAAGCCGCCAAAGTCAGCTGCTGCTGCTGCTGCTGCTCGCCAACTGACAACGCCTTTTTTGTCGGCACTCATTTGCACAGTGCCATGAATAAAAGCAGCAAGCAATTGCAGGTTTCGAATTTCGTAGCAACCGGATGAGCGCATAAACGAGCTACGCGACTTCCCTGGAGCAAAACGGGGCATTTAATTGCGGAGATACAAGCACTCACACTTGTATGCAAGTGGTTAAGTAAACTGCAGGCAGCGCAAATAAATAGTAAATTAAAGAACGCTTCAAATGCGCCAATATGACCGAGATTTTTACATACTACGATTAATTTAATTTGCATACATTCATGTTGAGCTGGCGACCTATACATACATATGTATTCGTAAAATAATACTACATCACTTACCGCACATTTGGGCAACGGTCCCTCCGGCATCTTCTTCTTCCATCCCAGCAGTGGCGGTATGCAAATCAACGCGGACATTATCCACACAGCGGCAATCATAATCGCTGCACGCGCCGGCGTTCGCGACTTCAGATAGTCCACCGCCTTCGTGATGCTCCAGTAGCGATCCAACGATATCAAACACAAATTCATTATGGACGCCGTACAGAGCAGCACATCCATGGCCGAGTGTATGTCGCACCACCAGCTGCCGAATATCCAATAGCCCATCAGCTCGTTCGCCAGCGAGAAGGGCATTATGATGAGGCCGAGGAAGAAGTCCGCCACCGCCAGCGAGGCAATGAACCAGTTTTGTATGTTCTTTAGCGACTTCTCCGTCGCAATGGCAATGATGACCAGCATATTGCCCACCACGATGATAATCATCAGTATCGTCACTATCACCGAAGCGATCACAATTTGCGGCAGCGTATAGCCGCTGGGGTAGCGGCCGTCCCATTGCACTTCCGTCACGTTGCTCGTCAGGTTGGCCGTCACACCCGTCAACGTTTGATTGGAATAATTGCCGATGCCATTCAAAATCGAACTGCTATTATAAAAGTTGCTATTCACGAAGTAGTAACTGTCATTGACATAATTATTCGGGCTGAGTGTGGTGATGGCGCCCTGCAACGTGCTCTCGAGCAGATTACTCAGACCGTCGGCATCGCTGGCATCGACTGTAAGTAGTGGCGGGTCGAGTAATGTTGCATTGCTGACGGCTGGTAGCGCACTGCTGCTGCTGCTGCTGCTGCTGCTGCTGCTGCTGCTGGCCGCAAACGAGCTGGTGATGTTGCTGCTGTTGGTGGGCAGGGCGGAGTTTAGTGCGTGCTGCTTGCGAGCGAGTGGCAGCAGTCCAGCGCCACTGCCACTGCCACCACCCGGCCAGCCGCCTGACGCGGTCGTCGCCGGCGGCGCAGGCGCTACAGCCACATCGGTGGGACTTGTTGATGAGAATATGGCTAGGAAGTCATTCGTATTGATATTGCCCGTATTAATGTTGCCATTAATGTTCGCATCTAATTGGCTATAATCCATTTTGCTGTTGCTGCCGTTACCGTTGCGGTGTTGCCGCTGTTGTTAAAGCTTTTTGGTCGCTGTTGCCGCTGCTGCTGTTCGAGCTGCAGATGGTGTTGGTGGAGTTGTGTGAATGTGATGATATTTACTTTTATGCTGGCTATTACTTTTACAATGGCGATTATCGCTAGCTCTATTACTTAGCATAGAAAATTACTTCTTAGGCATGGCCCATTTGCTTTCGCGTTGCAGATGAGTGAGTGTTGGTGTTGTGTTTAGTGCAGTTCATTCTAGGTAATCAAGCTTTTTCCAGAATTGCTATATTGCTCCGGAAGCTGCAGTTAATTTGACATTTAATTATTTTTTAGCTGTGGGCATTTATGTATGTATATCGAGCACACTTTGTTTCAATTGCAAATATGTATAAATGAAAATCAGTTGGGCTATTACCGTTACTATTGTTAGGCGAGTAGGATTCTTCTTTTCTTTTATATTCAAGCATATTATTTTGCGGTATTGATTTTAGACTTTTATTTAATTTTAGGAAATATTTCGTGGTCTGCATAAGTGTGATACTTTCTTCGAAGATAATGGAAGTTTTTTAGTTTTTTGACCCATTGTTTCTTAGTAGCTCTGCAATTATTGCTTAAGCTAGTTGGTATTTATTAAAATATATTTATTTTATGAAAAAAAGCTTTAGGTTTCTCACACTTTTTAATTGGTAAAATCTTCTACTTCTAATTTAATATCGATTAATCACTATTTTTACACTGAGTTGATTTAAGTGAATTTGATTTGCATTTTTGTATTAAACGATGCGATCTATTTATTTTTGTAATGCTGATTATTTGGTTTTTATTTTTTATTGTTTTAGAAAAAAGTACATTCTTAACTAATTTCACTTGATCGAAATTTCATCTGAAAATAAAATAAATTTTATTAGTGCTTCCGAACAAACTTTTGGTGCTTTCCCAAGCGAATCAGAAAAATTTGCTATTTTTTGTAAGGATTCAAAAATAGTTCGTTCGGCTTAAATCGTGGCTATTCGTGGATTGGACTGCGTCGAAAACTTTCTTTTCGTCATAAAATGTTTAAGTAGAAACCTTTTCGATAAATGATTGACCTGTATGTTACACTTAAGAAAATTTAATGCGATCCATACAAATTTTAAAAAAAATTTGCAATCGTGTTTAAAAAATTGCCACTGTTATTGAATATTATGGCAACTCAATTTCAATGTAGTTTTCTTAGAAATGAGAATAACTTAGCAAATTTCGTTTGAAGTACACTTACGAGCAAAATATTAGGTATAAAATTCAAAATAATATTGTTCGCAACTTATGTTGGTATAATTACTTTAATAATTTTCATTTAAAATATAGTTCGATCCATTAAAGACACCACATAACAACAGCTAACAAAAGTTCACCAAAACTATCCACATTTCAAAAAAAAATTTCATCCAAATTACTGAGCAAAATCAACTTGTTTTCTGAGTATTGAACTAAACCAATTTTCTTCAAACGATTGAGTCATAAGTAAACATGTAAATAATTTCTCCGTTTTTCCAAGTCAGCCTTCGAAATCGAGATATGGGCCATCGAAGTTCGAAATAGAACCTTTGGTAAAAAATTATTTTTAAGTACCCAGAAAACAAGTTGATTTTTTTGCTATATAGTGGTATCGCTGATCTTTGAGAATGTTTTGGATCACTAAAACGTCCAAAGCTCACAAAAAATGTGAGCCCAATCGTTAAATGTGATGGAATTTAGGAAATGTTTTGGTTCCTGCTTTTCACTCTCAGAAAACAAAGGTTATACTATAAAATGACTTAGGTGTAAATACCCACTTTTTTCCAATGTTTGGTGAGATTTTATCATTGTTCGGAAAAATTCTTTTCGCGAGATTATGCAAAAAGAGGTTGAAAATCAAAAATTACATATATTTGCAAAGTCGCGCGCAAAGATCAAATTATATATTCTAAAACTGCGTAAAACTCTCTAAAACATTCGTCTAATTTCCAGACCTGACGGGCCGGTACTCACACTTTTTTTTACTAATAATCTTTAGCATCTAGATTTCAAAGTAAATTTTTTGATAAGAAAATAGGAAAGTACCAAATAAATGATAAATACCTCACCTGAATATTCCACGATGTTTAAATAATTGATTGCAGTTAAAAAAGGAAAATTTCCTTTAATGGCTTAATCGCCAAAGGCAGCTTAACTGATTACTCGGTATCGCGCCGATTCCCGTATTTCTTTGGAAATGTATCGTTCGTGAAGAAGGAGGGTGAGTAAATAATGTGAAATGTGGTATTTGTGACCTTAACTTTTCCCTCTCTAAGTCCAACCGTTTTTTTTTTTATCAACTGTCACCGTGACTTTTTTCTACCTCCATATAGTCGAAACACTGTGCATTGTGGCGTATTTTCTTCCATAGAAAAAATTAATTTTTTTGATGTTGAAATTTTTATAATTTCATCAACTTTATGTAAATTTTGAAAGTTTTATTTTTATAGTTTATGTTATGAATCAAAATATATATTGTGAATTTAAAGTATTAAAAATAAATAGATACAAATAATTTGCAAACAATATCATTTTAAATTTGTGCCTATTATTTTATGCATAAGTGTACCATGAGGAATGTAATTTCTTCTTTAGCTTTTTTTATTTAAGTTTAGCCGGAAAAAGTTAAGCTTCTTGCGTTTTTCCTAGCTTTTTATTAAAATTATTTAGTTTCTTACTTCTATTTCAAATTTTAACTGCAAATTTAAATAGTGTTCAAATATTTAATCCGATCTATAGAGTCTGGTATGGAATGAAGAACAAAGACAAATATCATGGATATTTTACATCGGCGAAGGAAGTCTTCGACTTTATCGGATACATATCTCTGTGGGTAGACTGGTTTTTGAGCTCTTTTGACACTCACATCGCCTTTGGAAATGAGCCAGCGGCGGGAAACAGTAATTGCGGAACGAAACCCGTCAAATTAAACACGGATAGGTCGAAGCTTGACGGAAGTGACGAAGTGACGGTGGATGGTCCTTTCATGCACGGCGCCAGCATCAGGCAGAGCTAGCATTTAAGAAACAGTCGAATGTCTGTCAGTTCGACTTTGGCAAGGTCAGTCTTGTCAGTTCAACATTTGGTTACCAGGCGATATTGATATTGCAGGGAATCGCGTTGACTAGAAGTTTATCGGGAAAGGATCGTTCGAGTTGTACTCACCAGCTAAAGAGTGGGTGTACTTTTTCTTTGGTTAACTTATTGGGAGAATAAGATAAGTTGTTCCCTCCAAGAATGCATCATTTTTATCTTCAACAGTAACAATGTTATGAATGAAATATTTGCTTCGTTAATTTACCTTTCTTTCTTAGCCGTAACTAAAATTTTGATTTAGCCTTTTTTAGCTTTATTATTTTTTTTTGGCCATTTAGCCTTTTATCTGAAAAAGTTCTGCCACTGACACTGGATAGGTTAAAAAAATCACACTTTTAATGGGCACGTTCGCAAGGCGCAACAGCTCAGCAATCGTTGCTATTGCACCTTCTGAACGCGTGGTTTTGTACTTCAGATCAACTGAACAGTTGCGTGTTAGATGATCGCTCGTTATTTTGCTAATCGTGTGAGACAACATGTTGTTTGTAGTTGAATCTTATAGCTTATAGCTAATGTATCAAGCCATTCAGCAAATGCATTACTATCACTGATCTATTTAGCAAAGGTTGCTGCAACTGCTGCGCCTTATGAACCTACCCAATATACATAATTTCCGTAAACCTTCAAGTGCGAGTTTATAAAAATTTTTATAACTCCGTCAATTCTGAACCGATTTTCATTTCTCTGGTAACATCGAATTGGTGTTTCCTCCCGGTATTCATATCTTTAAAGGATCATCTCACTATTTTCTGTGGGAAATAGTTTTGCGATATAAGTTTTCAATGCGCTTTTCAGTACACGTATAGCAGTGAGTTGAGCCTAACTGCTTTGTGCAAGCTATAATATTGATCCAACTTTACAATTAATTCAAGGAAGTAGAATCGATTTCTCTTTAAATTGTGAAGCGGTGAAATAAATATTTGTACATACATTTAAATGAGTGCAATGCCTAGCCAACCACAAGGGATAACTAGTAAGATTTTATCGCGAAAGGAAATATGTATGCTGGGAAACTTAAAGCCGCATTCTAATGGCTCAGTTATGCATACTTGGCATTGCATCAGAGTTGTCACATAAAGAATCTGTTAAATGAGCTTTGCGTGTAAGCGGTTACCCAACGCACAGAATAGCATATGTAGAAGTCTGTTGCTTTTTGATTTCTACGTAAAAGTGACATGCTAAATATGCAGTGCAGTGCAAGGCATGCGTAACTGAGCAATAATTCTTGGCCCTGCCATGTCAAGCTAAAGTAATCTTATATAAGAGGTTTGTCGAGCTTCTCCTCCAATTGCAAGTTACACAGATAGAGAGACCTATATATATATTTTTTTGTATGAGCACCTTTTTTCATGGCAGGAATGAACTTGCCCATTGCCTGCCAAAGGGCGACCGCTGTTGGGAAACATATTTCTAATTTAGATGCACCTCTTAACACTCAGCCACTGTGTGTAACATTTTGAATAATCTGACCTGTACTAGAATTATATACTAGAACTCTAGCAAGGAAATTAAAAATTTATCACATATTACTACATTAAGGATTTACTACGGGCACTAGGCAAAAAAAGTTATGAAAAGTGTCTGCTCAAAATCTATTTTTATCCGGCAACTGCAGTTTGTGCTTAAACAATACGTACAGGAGGTTATTTAAATGAAAATAATACACACAGCTCGACCTCACCTATTCTAGATGAGATTGACTTTTTACTATCTAAATATTGTTATTTATTTATTTTATTTATTTTTTAAATTCACGCCTTCATTTTACTTACATACAATTATTGCGAAGACCATTTCGTAATGGTGAATTTTTAATTTTTAGAATTTTTGTTTGTTTTTATTTTATTTTTTATAAGTAGCTAATTTTTGTATTATTTTTAGTTTTTGTTTTTATTATGAATTTTTCTATGTTATACCTATTTGCTATTGGTTACCCGTTTTTACCGAAACTTGCGTTTTGCAGTTACTTGAATTTCTGTTACTTAAAAAAAAGATAATTTTGCATGCATAATTTCTTACTTTTTTCTTATTTACAAACATATTCTAATTGGTCCTTTTCTCTAAGCTTCTTGTTGCCTTCAAAGCCAAGTCGAATTCAATAGACTAAATGCAGCTACGTCGCAGCTATTGCGGCGCTTGGATGTAAACATCTGCATGACTTTGCGAACCATTTAAGTGGCATAGTATTTGCTTGATTCATTAAATTCACATCTTTATTTTAATACATATATTTATGTACTTATGTAAGCACTACAGCAGCAGCCGTTGTTGCCAACAGCTGTTCTTCGACGGCACTTCTATTAAATGCAGGCCGGCTGTGTTTTGATTTTTTTGTTCCTTTCTCCTCTGCTGTCCACTCTTCGTTATGCATACATACATATAAGTGCATAGACGACGCGTCGCGAAGGTGTAAAAAAACCAAAAATCAGGGCATGTTTTGGCTTTAATAATAAATTTGCTGTTTATGAATAAATAAAGAAAAATATGTTCGAATTATCCGATTATGCGCATCCACTCAAGCAGCGGTATTGACCTTCAATTAATTTTAGCTTTTAATGGATTTTGTGATTATGAATTGTGGGAAATACAGTGATTTTCAAGTGGATAATTTTTTAAATGCGATTTCAAGTAGCCTTAGTAGACTATAGAATTGTGATGCAAATTTAAAAAAACAAAAGTGCTATACTTTATTTTCAATTCTCTCGCTAATTGGCTGTTAGTCTCGTTTATTTGTTTTTTATTTCGATTTCTATTTATCGTCTGCATTTTTCATATCAATCATCGTTTTGCAATTTATTTCCATTTACGTTTCACTTTACGCGCCCATTTTAAATTATCGCTTTGATGTGAAAATGTTTTTATTCATTCAGTTAAATATTTTATTGGGCAGACAGTTTGTGGCTTTTTTCCAGCCCGAGTGTTCGCCGTCCGCGCACACCTCAGCTCCAGCCTGCCTTGCCTATCCAAGTGCCTAACCACTTTCTTTCCGCTTGATTGCATCGTTTTAGAATTTCGCTTTTTTTCTTCTTCTCCTTTGGAAATATTTTTAATTTACTCGCCTACTGCCACACATAGATTCCGTTCACATTGGTTGGTCGCGTACACGCCATTGCAGCGCGCACGCCGCGCCTCACAATTTATTTATTTAGGTGCAAGGTGTAAATTTTTACAGCAACGAATTCACAAACGAGCGCGCGCGCGACAAAGCTTAGTGAAAAAATATTTTTGCAATTTCGCAAAATTTTTCAATTTTCCAACTTTCACATAAAAAATGCGCCAATGTAGTTCGTGTCTGCGGCTGCGAAAATAATAAATAAATAAATTTCGCACGAAAACACGCCGCTAACCAAGCGCGCGGACGGCTGGACGGCCGGACGGGCGATAGCACGCGATCACAGCACACACGCACGCTCAAAGGGACACGCGGTGGCGGTGGCGCGCGTAATCGAATTTTGGCCACCACTACTGTGTGTGTGTGTGTGTGTGTACGGAATTACACTACTACGACGAAAATGACGAGCAGCATCATCAGCATCAGTCTGAGCAACATTTTGCAAATAGCAACAAATCGGAATTAACAACAACAAATTGGTAAGCGGCCGGTGGGCGTTAATGCTTCTCACGGTTTGTTTTCGTTAATTGCATTTGTTTATTTACACTTCACTTATGGCTGTACGACATTCGACTACAACAGCAACAACAAAACGCAACAAAAACGAAATTCGAAATGACCGACTTGTAACTGCGAGAGTGCAACTGTGCAACACGGCCGCATACGCCGTGCCGTTTTCTGTCCGCTTGGTCCAGTTCGCCAGCCTTCAGTGCATCTTCTGACTTATTTATTTATTTTATTATTTATTTACTTTGGATATTTTCGCGCGCTTAACAGCTTTGCACATTTATTCATTAACGAGTATTTATTTATTCACTCACTCACTTTTATTGGCGTTTCATCACTCGGCGACGTAGACAGTTGTCGCTGCGTGTACGCTGCATCTCCGCGCCGCACCACTTACGCGCACGTGTATATGTATGTGTTCATACGCGACTTTCATATGATCCTTAAGCACTTCTATGAGTGTGTATGTACATACATGTGTGCCGGAGTAGTTGTTAATCTTACTTTTCTGGTAGTGTTTTCAACGCGAAACGCGAAACAACCGCCAACAGACGTTCGCACCATTTGAATTGCACATCTTAACTGAACTGAACTCGAGTCGAGTCGAGTCGAGGAAATCATCGCTGTATCGAAACGCGCCGCATCGCATCGCAACGCATCGCATCAAATTGAACTGAACCGAGCTGAACTCAACTGAAATGAACTAAATAAATGGAGGCAAAGAATGGCACGAACATATGTGTATGTTTGTGTGTTCGTAAATGGCGCTTCGGCTCTATACCGAAGGGATATTTTTTCTTCTGTTCGGGTTTTGTTCCACAAACTGCAGTAGAAGTCTGTATACATATGGCACAAAGGCTGGGTATGCCATGGCGTATACGTTCCACAGAAATTTCCCTCTCTGTGCTTTCGTGACAGTGGTGTAGTGCTTTGTAAAATTTTAGTACAATAATAATTGAACACAAGCAATGCTAATAGAGTTCTAACTATCGTATGCCGTATACTTTTTAATATTTCCTGCCATCGCGGCATCATTAAAAAGTGTGTGGCATATGTTCGTTATCGTTATCATGGCTATCGGCGTTATTACACCCGTATTTAATGCAACGACTCTAAAGCAAATAAGCCTTTTACTTTCAAAGCAAATTCTAAAATAAAAGCTGCTCATTTATCATTAATGGATTTAAAAACGGGATATAATTTTTTGATAATTGAGAAATCAAACACACATTTTTGGTAATTTTAAATCTCGAATAAGTTTTGGGGCCGTATGAACTAAACTAAGGAATAGCTTTTTCTTAAAATTTCAGACCTTTTACTTAAATTTTATTTGAATAAATCGAGTAAAAGATTGAATCGAGTTAAGAAAAAGCAATGGCCCAATATAGGACATTAACATATATTTTTGGTAAATTTAAAAATGAGCATATTTAAATTTTTGGTTATTAAAAATTTGGGAATTATAAATTCAAAACTGTAAATGAGTTTTTAGTCAGACATTTTTTGTTGTTGTTTTTAATATTAAATGCTGGGCGCACATACTTTTTATTTTAAAGCTGAACATAAGGCTTAAATAATATTTTTTTCTCAGTCAAAAATTTTTTATTAAAAAAGTCTTGGCATAAGTGTTTCATTACTTTAAAGGTGGGCATACATTTTTTGGTATTTCTAAAGTGGTCAAAAATTGTTGACCATTTAAAAATAGGACATAAACTTTTGGTAAATTGAAACATGGTAGAGAATAAAACCATACATAACTACTTATACAGTTTTTAGAAAGCTTGGCTTGCAACTTTTTTATATAAACAAAAATGGCGCATAAAAGAAGTTTAGGTAATAAAAAAATGGACATAAATTGGTCCAATCAAAAATAGGATATGCATTTGAAACTATTGTAAAACTGGACATAATTTTCAAGCCATTAAAAATTGGTTCCTTTGGACAAATATTTGGCCGTTCACAAGCTTCGAATACAATTGTCAATTGCAGACCGGATATATATAAGTATCTATGTATACAAGTCTGTGTCAAATAAACCGTTGTCCGTCATGAAAAATCATTTTGGCAAAATTTTAGCCCTCTGTCTTCATTTTTCAGCAGCAATGATAGAATGCAAGATTTCGCGTTCCTGTGTGGTGATGACGTCACGATAGCAACGGAAAGGAGACCTGAAAGAGATAACATTGCGTCGGTCACTATTTGTAAAAAAATCGAAGAAGTGTTCACCACCTCCGTCTCTCTACCTCGTGATTTTTCACTTCTTCTTCTTTTTTGGCGCTGTAACCGCCTAAGCGATTTTGGCCGAGTTCAGCAAAGCACGCCAGTCGTTTCTCCTCTGTGCCAACTGACGCCAATTGGAAACGCCAAGTGAAGCCAAGTCCTTCTCCACCTGATCTTTCCATCGCAGTGGGGGCCTCCCTCTTCCTCTGCTACCACCAGCGGGTTCCGAGTTGAATACTTTCAGAGCTGGAGCGTCGGTGTCCATTCGAACGACATGACCAAGCCAGCGGAGCCGCTGTATTTTAATTCGCTGCACTATGTCCATATCGTTGTAAAGCTCATACAGCTCATCGTTCCATCGTCTGCGGTACTCGCCGTCGCCAACGCGTAAAGGACCGTAAATCTTCCGCAAAATCTTTCTCTCAAACACCCCAAGAGCCGCCTCATCGGATGTTGTCATTGTCCATGCTTCTGCGCCATATACCAGCACGGGCATGATGAGTGACTTATAGAGCGTGGTTTTCGTACGTCGAGAGAGGACTTTACTCCTGAATTGCCTACTCAGTCCAAAGT
Source organism: Rhagoletis zephyria (assembly GCF_001687245.7). Classification (NCBI taxonomy): domain Eukaryota; kingdom Metazoa; phylum Arthropoda; class Insecta; order Diptera; family Tephritidae; genus Rhagoletis; species Rhagoletis zephyria. The sequence goes on along the minus strand of NW_016158059.1, from coordinate 111,562 downwards.
AGCACTTGTTGGCAAGAGTGATTCTACGTTGGATTTCAATGCTGACATTATTATCGGTGTTAATGCTGGTTCCCAAGTAAACGATATTCTCTACTCTCTCGGAATTACAACTGGCAACAGTGATGTGGGTGTCAAGGCGGGAATTCTCCGACTCTTTGTTTGATGACAGGAGATACTTCGTCTTGCCTTCGTTGATCACCAAACCAACTTAGAAAAGGCAGGTCAGACTTCGAGGTTTTTGTTATCGATGATATCGATGTCATATGCATTCAATTCAATTCAGACATAGCGGCGTATAGGCAACTCCTTTTAGTGCTGTCAAAAGCGGCTTTAAAGTCGACAAATAGGTGGTGAGTGTCGATCCTTTTCTCGCGGGTCTTTTCCAAGATTTGGCGTATTGTGAATACCTGGTCTATGGTGGATTTGCCAGGTCTAAAGCCACACTGATAAGGCCCAATCAGTTCATTGACGGTGGGCTTCAGTCTTTCACACAATACGCTCGATAAGACCTTGTAACCTATGCTTAGAAGGCTGATCCCGCGGTAGTTGGCGCGAATGGCGGGGTCACCTTTCTTGTGGATTGGGCAGAGCACACTTAAATTCCAGTCGTCGGGCATGCGTTCATCTGACCATATTCTGCACAAGAGTTGATGCATGCACCTTATCAACTCCTCGCCGCCGTACTTGAATAGCTCAGCTGGCAGGCTGTCAGCTCCAGTGGCTTTGTTGTTTTTCAGCCGCGTTATTGCTATACGTACCTCGTCATAGTCAGGCGGTGGAACGTCGACTCCGTCATCATCGACTGCGGGCTCGGGTATTAGGAAAGTTGCAGCGGAACAGTAAGCGTTGCCGTTTTGGTCCAATTGGACCAGAATTGTTAGCTTCATTTTCCTTTGGTAGTTTGGTTGCTTTGATGAAGCTTTTGGTAGGCAAAAATGTTTCAAAAATGCAACCAAATTGAGCACTCAAATTTTGTTCGCTTCCCGATTCCGAACCGAAAATTGTTTTGAAACGGATGCGTTTTTGTCTGTTTTTCTGAAATTTTTCTGATTGAATTTTTCGTTCAAAGATCATGCATACATATATGTATGCTAGTCATAGGGCCACATTTCTCTCTAATGTTTAGTATTAAAGGCAAAAACAAAAATTAAACCAATCAACCAAATGAAAAATGGTGTGATGTGCATTTGACCGGACCTACCTATGGTTATGTAGTTCTACCCGCAGAATCCGAATATACCTCCTAGATTTCCAGAAAACTTTAAAAAAAAAACGTAAAAATAGCGAAAATCGGCAATAAAAAAGGTTTTTTGAAATCAAGGGGGTTTATTGGCCAAACTGACTTCAAATTCGGATTCTGCGGGTCGAAATACAGGTAGGTAGGTAGGCCCGGTCAATGGCACTTCACATAAATTTTTTTTTGTGCCGGTGTAGTGAAGCGTAAGAGTTCTGACTGCGTCAAATCAAAAGCTTTAGTCAACTACATTGTGGAGTAAGTAACTCTCTATATTATTGCAATGGGACTAACTAAGCGGCGACTTATCACTTTCGCGTTATCAATTAGCAAAATGATTTTTTTCGTTTTTATGATATATGTACGAGCAGGAAATGGTACTTCTTATTTGCCACCTAAGAGTCTCCACGTTTTTGATGAAACTTAATAGGAAGAAATAACAATTGATAACACTAAAGTGAACCCGATGACAATGGAAGACAAATATGAATTAATCCAAACAAATATTGCCTGATAGGAGGCGCAGGATAACTGGAAAATCCGTATTTCCGGTCCAATATTTTCTAATATTTACAACATATAATATTACTTAAAAGGAAAGAAAAATAGTGCCGTTAGTTGGATTTCTTTCTTACAATAACTTCAAATAAAAGCCTGTCTTAAAAAATAAATTTTTTTTTTAACTAGGTACTTGTTTATATCGTATCTTATGGTAATCTAAATACCCAAAAAAGCAAGCCTCTTTAATTTAAAGGTTTATATTTCTTGAAAATTTAATTTGTATTCATAGTTAATTAATCCTTAGATAAACTTAAGGGGGTCTTTCGCAAGACCAAGTGTACAATTGGTATGTAATTACATACCTATGTATGTATGTATAAGTACATACATATTTATATGATAAATCGACACCAGCTACAGCCGCTGATGTATTTCTTTAGTAATACGCGAGCAAGTACATATGCAAGTAACTTAACAACGCCGTTCTTGCCACTACTAATAGTTGGTTGTTCGTCGCACTAGCAATAAGCTGCATGGGGTAATTTCTAAGTGATTGCCATCCACAGAGCGAAAAAAAAGCTTCCGAGTGCTATATTTTTCTAGCGAAAAAGTGCGCAAAACGAGCACAACACGCTCACATTTTGCACTACGCTCAAAAGCTTCGTGATCTCTTATTCCGACAGTCCGAAAGTCCGAAAACGTGACCGAAACTGAAGTGACATCAAACATACATACACAAATAAGTATTCGCATATATTAGCAACAAGCTTAAAGACATAAATACATTAAATTGCCATTGGCTATAAGATTATCAGCGTTCTTTTGCACTTGGGTTTGTTTTTTTTTTGTTCAATAATATCGCTTATACGCTCAAGTGTACCAAAAATATTTAGCTACAAACGTATCTGCTATATTTCTACCAGAAAATCCAGCGCTTTGCAATATGTAGCCTAGCTGTTGCCCTTTTGCTGCGTTTTTTTTTTAGTTTGTTTGTTTGTTCGTTCCAGCGTTCTCCTCGTTTGTGTGTTGCTTCGGCCCACATGCGCCTCAATTGAAGACACCCGTATAAGCCATTACACGGTCATTAGACCCCATATCAGCGAACTGCCGCAGCCATTGCCGGTAAGCTCTGTTTGCGTCGCTTTTATTTACAGTTTTCTGCTTGCCTAAGCGGTTTCAAGCATCAGTCTTGCTCAGAGCGCGAAATCCTGAATGCCGGTTTCCTGTAGCCGTTGTAAATTTACGTACCAATGATTGGCTGCAGGTCGTTTGGCCACTTTTGGGCCTGCCACAGTACTCCCGCCATCCGTTTTCGATGTACCAGTATACCATACTTGGGACCCTTCGTCAATCATCAATATTATCGCTTCATAGCAGTCCCTTTCAAGTGTTCTGACCTTATAGAGTTTGTAGACGAATAATTCGGGATCATCCAGGAATGACTTAAGAACCTCCGAATGACCCCAAGATCTCCACTTTTCATGCTGAGCGTATTGGGCAGCCGTTGTTCGCTCCAGCAGGCCTCTTTTTCAATCAAAATAAACAAAGGAGGAATGCCTGTAATGAAACCAAGATGCGCATAGCTCCTGTTATGGAAACGCGGACCTGTCGGTGCAGTTGCTCAATGTGGCACCTAGGTTTACTTGCTTAGCTTTTGGCCACTACCGTATTGAATGAAAGACCAAAATGTTAGTTTAGGGGATATTCCTCAAGTCTTATCATCAAGTGTCTGGCAGGCATAAAAAACAAGGCTACATTCGAGTGATGTGAGTTCGAACTAAGCCTTTTGTTCAAAGTTATCCCTAGATACTTCGCCTCTACTTAGCACTCAATTTCTGTCCCTGCCAAGGTGGATCTAGTCAAGTTGACTTTCCTTATTTTGGTAAATGGGACAAGGGTGGACATCAGTTGGTTCATTGACAAGCCCTTTTCAAGGTTGCTAAAATGTTTGGAGATACATATTTTCTATTATTCGCAAATAACTATTTTTGTGTGTAACCTACCAAAAATCCACCAGTTTTGATATGAAAAACCCATGTGTGGCAACACTGACTCCGCTGCTGGGTCAGCGAGTATCGTCTAAGGCGACCAATTGTTGCTCATATGAGTACATGCATACGCATAACCGTAGCCACATAAATAAGCTAAGGCTATGATTGTTATAGCGTTTTCTTTTTTCGAAAAAATGTTGCATTTATTCAGCCCTGCACCAGGGCTGTCAAGTTTTCGTGTTCTTTTCTCAGTTTTTTTAAATTACCGAAATGACCCCCTTCGAACGTTAAAAAAAATGTATGCCCAGTTTTTAAATTTCCATTTTTAAAGAACAAAAAATGTATGTCTATTATGTTAATATTAGCAAAAATTTAAATGACCAACAAAGTTTTTTAGACACATTTTTGTCCTACTCTTTAATGATCAAAATAGGTATTTGTCTTTTTATATACAAAGATTTTATTTATGTCCGCCTTAAAATTTCCAAAAATGTATTTCCAGTTTAAAATAATTAAAAGTAAAAATGTTTTTTTTTTTCATGACAAATCATGTCAATATGCAAATTTACGAAAATTTTCTCAGTTTTATTTTCAGACTTTGAGCGTGTGTGAATTGGTAGTAAAGTTCGCCGCGAGTAAATGTTTAACAAGTATGAGATTGGGTGAGTAGACTCATGAGCTAGTGAAATTTTTGATCAATGCATAGAAAATTCTGACAATCGCAAAGATTGTTGATATGTACAAATTGTCGGCTCCAAATGTAAGCAAAAACAAAAAAAAATATTAGGTAGCAAAATTAATAAGTATTACACTACATTAAATATTTCTTGTAAATACATTCCCCTAACGTTTCAAAAGCTTTAATTGATTAAAATAAAGTTGTTAAAAAAAGCTTAAGTTTGAAGAATTATAAAAATATTATTCACCAGCTTTGCCCACAGAACTTTGTTGTTATAAAACAACAAAAAAGAAGTATTTCTAATTCATTTAAAACGCTGTCATCTGATTCGACCAAATTATTATCATTAATTTGAAAACTTTTAGCAGTGGTGTTTAGCTTTAAGCCACGATTTGTTTGTTAGGAAAAATGGGAAAAGCAACAACAAAGTCTACGCGGTCGAAGCTATAACTGTTATTTCGGAGATCACCACATTTCCTCATCAAATTTTAATTAAAAACAGTATATATTATACAAATCACAAACAATATGCTTTAATTTGCCAAATCACGTCACATCAAATATATATATTTTTTTATTTAAGTTCAAGTTCATTGAATCTTTCTCGCCCACATCAAAAGTATTCAAAGCCATTGCAAACAGTCAAAATTAACATTGAAGCCAAGTATGACCGAAAACTTTAAACTGTTTCGAACCCAACAAAATCTAAAATTACTGGACTTTTATTTGAGTTTGATTAAATGGAAAACCAAAGTTGAACAAAATTTTTTTTTTTTTTCGGTTGAATCATTCAATTAACTGTCGACCGTCCGGCAGACATACTGTGCCTTTATGTACATATGTAGTTGTAGGCGAGTATCCGTGTCGTCCGTGCATCCATTTCGAAGGTTGTTGTTTTATCTTTTCATTGTTGGTTTGCGAACTGGTAAGCGTGCCTGACTTAAACACCTCCCTGCACGCCTTTCACAATCCAATGGAAGTGTTTGCTCCCTGGGCGCTTGTTCTGAACTTTGCTAATTTAATTATACTTTTTCATTTTCTGTCCCGCAAAATCAATATTCATTTAGAAAACAATTTATAACAACGTTTGGATTATATGTTCACTTATTCTTGACTTGTGGCATTTAACAAATTTGTTGGAATAGTGTCAGCCTGTCAGGCATCGCTTGGCGAAAGAGCACAGCATCCGTTTTGAGTAGCTTCAAAAAATTGTTATTAATTGACTTTTGAACTCCGGGTAACTCAGTAACAGATTGGGTAAATTCTATAAAGCTACGGCCACACTTGCCGAAAGAAACGCTCTTATTCTTCTTGTTCCAGTAACATTTGTTAATCACAAAGTGAGTGCGCGGCAATGAAAAATTTTTTATCAATACTATGACAGATTTTTAATATTCGCTGTGTGCCTTTTTAACTTAATTTTTTTTTAATGCCATTCTTCAAACTATTTTCTAACCCTTTGCAACACCGAACATATACCCAATACGAAAGCAATTTCCTTTGAATGTTCGTCACATCGCACTTCAAAGGCATTCGGCAAATTTCAAAATGTTCAAATTTTCGAAAGCACACTTAACGAAAAATTCCAATTTTCCTTATTACTTGTATGTACTTAAGATACGTTCTCGGAATGTGTGCTATATCCATCCACTTTGCACCATATGTCCGACAACAACAACAATAACAGCGCCATAGCGTTTGTATAAAAGCGGAAGACAGCCGCTTGGACGCCTCAGTTGGCGGTCAGATTTTGCGGTTCGTGGTGTTGCAATTAACTGAACAGACAAAAGTTCGAGATTTTCAATTATCCAAGTTAAAAAAAAAAAAAAACAAATATAAAATATTTTAAATACTAAGCAAGTGTGCAGTGCATTTAGCCAAATTCTGCTATCGCGGTTGTCTGCCGGTCATCAGTTCGCGCCCTCGTTAGTCGCGTTTGCGTCGCGGAGCCTTGCTGATTGCATTTGTTTTTTTTTTTTTTTTTGCTTACCACTTGGCGCTTCTTTTGTCGGCACCGCTGTTCCCTGATCGCTGATCATCGCAGCGCTGCTCCATATCATTACTCACGCCTGACGTCTGGCGATTTGGAACAAACACAAACAGAGACAGAAAGAAAGCAAGACATGCGTTCAACAGCGATCGCATTTGTCATTTGCGTGGCGTTGGCCATGTCCACAATGACGCAGGCGGAACACAATGCACATTGCAAGGAACTGAGTAAGCAAATGGTCATTAATTTGATTTGTCGAATTCGGCGAAGTGCTGTCATTATTACTCTGTCTGATGGGCGAAGTGAATTGACAATTTTGTAAATTTTAAAAAGTGAACGCATGTAAACGATAAAATTCAATTTGGAGGAACAAAGAACTATTAAAATTTCTGAAACCGTATATTATTCATCTGCGGTGGAAATAGAGTATAAAAATCGGGAATAATTCCCACATGAGCGATGATTTGAGGCGAAGTTTTGAATATTTTTTATCTAGATTTCTAAATTTTTAAAACTGTATGTCCCAATTTTAGTTTATGTATGAATAAGCAACAAAAAGCGCAAGACCGTTTGCGAAAAAAAAATAAGAAAAGTCAACGCCAGTTTTCCTAAATTTCCTTATTTATATGAAAAAAACCGCAAAAGCCGTCAGCAAAAAAAAAATTTTAAATCAATGCAATTTTTTAGCCGCTCCAAACTTGCACCTGCTTTACTAAATTTCATAAGCCTGTTAAGTGCATACCCAGAAAAATTCCTAAAATTCTGGGTAAAAAGCTGGAAATTTAGATGAAAATTTGTGAAATTTTTTTAAATTATGTATAACTACAGATATGTGTAAATATCAGCAAATAGTTATTTATAACAAAACTAACGGTTTAAATCACTAATTTACTTACTAAAATTGAGAAAATCAGGAAATTTCTAGTGCAACTGGCATAAAATCCACATTTTATTAATATATATATATATATTATTATATAACTACTGGAGCGGCCAGACCTAAAGCTTGGGTCTTTTCGGACGTTTATCTGTAGGTTCTGAGGAATAAAATGACAGTTATTAAACAAATGTGCCGGATACCAATTCCGGATACCGGTAAAATAAAAGCCGGATTCGGACATCCGATCGGATATCCGGTAGACTGCTGCCCTTAATAAATTTCGCAATGTTGTTATACGTATCAGGTTGTTTTTTTTTTTTTTTTTGTTTAGCGACATGCTTATGATCAGATTATCTGAGAATATGGTTTAAGAATAAATTTCTCCTCTGAAATTCAAGTTTTAAAAAATCCTGTATTAAAAAGAAAACTTCTCCGTCCGGAACCCTGATGGTAAAAAAGGCAAAAGATAAACCACATTGATATCCAAGCTTTTCTCAAGTGGATAACTCAGATTATTTGGCGTACAAAAAAATTTACGCTTTTGTTCTAAAATGGATTGGTTCTCCAATTGAGGTAGACTTAAAAATCAATATTGGAGACTGGACTATATATTGGATCGCCGCTTGACCTCCAACCCATATGTTTGTTGGGTCGAGCAACGAGTTGAATTACATATACATATGAAAAAGGCGGAACTCTAGTGCAAGCTGTTATTGAACAGCGAGTTCACCAAGATATTTGGCAATGCTATAAGGAAACCGCCAAACGGTTCTGATTCTTCTTTACTTTTTATTCTTAAACAACTTCGGCCAACTTGTCATAGATGCACTTTTAGAAATTTTCTCAAAGTAAACCACCATAGTTTCTCAACTGCTCTGATGATTTTTAATATCTCATATCTAACTAGTTTGTTCTCAATAATTTCTGCAAATATTTCTTCCTTTAAGTATAAAATCCATGTGAACTAAGCACACAAAATCTAATTTAAACCTGTCCGTTTAGACTTTCCTGAGACAATTACCACAAAATGTTTTAACTTAAAAATATATACTGTTTATAGTTGTGTTTTGAATAAATATGTATAAACATATTAAGTTCTTCCTCGTTGTGAATATCCATTAAAACCTATGGCTTTTTGCCCAGATGCATCTTTGGCACACTTCGCCCTGTATAGTTAGTTATTGGTGGAATTGTATTGGGTAAAAAGGGTGCCCCAAAATGTATGCATATTACATACATAAGTAGAAATAAACGTTCTTTAGTTTTAATTTTTTATTCAAAATTTTTTATTATTTGGAATCCTTTGCGGTACTTAATTTTTTTTTTTAACCCGAAACTATAAAGGCCTTAACATTCTTTTAATCTTGGTTAATTTTTAATCAAAAATTTTAGCTATTTCCAAGCTTGCGTAAATTTTGTGACACCCTTTATTTATGTGGATTGTTTTTCGCTTACATACTTAGATATATTTACTCGGCATTTTTCGTTGGCAATTGCGCATCTGTCAGAATTTCTGAAACTGTGTCAAGAACATAATTGGAAAGTGATGAGAATTTATTTTAATATAATGAAAAAAGCCGTCATCTCTATCAGGCAGCCTAAAATGCTTTCTCTTATTTATTATAAATGCTTTATGATAGGTTCCAGATAGTTTTATTGCAAATGCACGCGGATATTTAATGTGGAAACTGGGTTGGTAATAAAAGTTTTATTTTAATAGTTCAAGGCAAGAAATATTTAAATATTGATATATATTTTACTGCAGTTATAAAAATGTAAAGAAATTTCAAGTCACAAAGACCATTATTGCTGCTAAATGTTTGCCAAATTACCTTAGTTCAAAATCAAAATTTGGTTGGCTTTTGAGTAGAATTACAGATATTTTTAATTTTTTTATTTTTTGAAAGGATTTACTTGGCAGTTTACCAATTGGGGTCACCACTGAACTGGAACCACGTTTTTTTGATAGCGAAAATGGAAAACGCAGCATACTAGTAGTCTAAGCGTTAGAAGTTAAAGCTAATATATTGGAGAACACTATACCTGCTCATTAGACTTCCTTCGCTAGACTTCAGCAGGAATCGATGTGCAAACTCAGCAACGCTAACCACTGAGCTAAATCAATCCAGTAAACTTTTGTTGCTTATATATCACCTCGTTCAACCTATTCGTATCAAGTGCTTCTTGACAGGGTGGTTGTTATTGTGAATTCTATACATTAATTATAATTTTTGAAAAGTGTTCATTCTTAACGTTATTAACCATCCGCTGTAGTGCTCATGTCATAATTCCTTGTGGCTTTTAAACGCGATACCTTCATAAAAGACTAAAAAAAAAATTCAAAACTTTTTATCGGAGTTCCACTGTATAAATAGTATTATTTAAATTTGTTCAATAGAATGGACTACCATTGAGATAGGCTACCCAAAAAAGTGTTATAAGTTTTCTTACCAAAAATAAAAAATAAAAAAAATATATGAAACCCCTTTTTTAAAATTAGACGAAAACTAGTAAATATTTTAATAGATAAAGGCGCAAAGTAGAAGATAATATTTTTTATTTGAAAAAGCGGAGGGTTCAGAAGTTATAAGTAACCTATTTTCATGTTGTACCCGAAGACACCTTCCCTCAGTTTTTTCGGGTGAACACCGTGTTTTTTTTTTTTTTTTGTAGCACTGTTAAGAGTTTTTCATAAAAATCCTTTAAAAACGACCATAACTTTACACTTTTTAGAAAAAGCCCTATTCAATAAGAAGAGTTAAGAAACTATGATTTTTTTTTAATTCGAGTCGAGTTCAAATTTCAGTCCCTTTTCATTTGATACCACACTTGTTTAATTTGGATAAGCGATTTTTTTTTATTATTAGGAAAGGATTTTTATTTCGAGCTTAAAAAATATTTGACTAAGTTTTTTTATTTTTTAACAGTTATTTTCGGTCCCAGATTTCTTCTGCCCTCTCCTTCCTGCATCGTATGCCCTCATAAGTTTCAGTTGATTGACCAGACCCCGACTTTGTGTATGTGACTTCCAAATCTCCAATCTGTTAGAATTCCTAATTTGCTGGTTGGGCGGTTAATAAACTTGTCATGTCTTTAAGCCCAAATAGCTTCTATGCCAGGAACTGCCCAAAGACTTGGCATCAGTACTTGTGTCTAATTGCTCTTTCTTCCCTACTGTGATGATGTGTGGTCCTATAGCTGCAGTACTCGTGGCAAGCATTTCTACCTCTTGGTTGCTCTCTTTGCCGTTGTGGCTCGAAACTCAGAGGAGGAAGATTCAGCTATTTGCCTCTTATTTAGGCACTTAGGGCCGTTTGCACCATGTCTAGTTAATTCTAACTCCCAGTTAAACATCTTTATCGACGTTATCGACACCCATCATATAACATGTGATCGATAAAGCAGTTAACGTGCTTAACTGAAGGATTTACCTCCAGTTAGCGTTAACTAGACATGGTGCAAACGGCCCTAAGTCTCGCCACGCACTCAGGTTCTAATTAATATTTGAATGTTTTCCAAAGCTCTTTCTCCACCAGGGAAGTCACACAGAACAAAAGAAAAAGATTATTGTGCAAGGCGATCTGTGAAACCCAAAATTATATTTGTTGAAACATTTTTGTTCTGACTTGATCGTATTCTAGAATAAATAAAAAGTTAAGTGTAAAATAACTAAAATTTTCCTAAGAGGTAGTTCTCACCGTGGAAATTATCATTACAGACATGACTTAAAATGACTTTTGCCGTGGAAAAATGGCCCACTGCGACAGTTTTAGCTTATCTATTTTGAGCTGGCATAATAAATGAAAGCCACCAACATTAAACAAATAAACAGTTAATATAATTTTATGATACACACCCAGAATACTAATACAATGCATTAATTTTTAATTGCCTAACATAAAATGAAAAATTATCCTTGTCAGTCATTCAGGCATAAATCAAATAAGTAATTGCTATTCTCTCACAGAAAGGAGAGTTTCTTTCGCTTAACAGCAATGAAAGGCAAGGACACAGCATTAATAAATATTAATAAATACTGAAATCACTGTGATTGCAAAATAAGCATTTTAATTGGTAAATATTAATTAACATTACTCTCCTCTCCTTTGCCTCATTTTTCTCCCGCACAGATCAAGTGAATTGCTATATGGGTCAGAACGAAGGCTATTTCTGCAACAAAAACCAGCACTCCACCACACAGACGCGCTGGTTTTTCGATAAAGGAGTTTGCAAAAAATTCAACTACAAAGGCTGCTATGGCAATCGGAATCGTTTTTGCACAAAGGAAGCCTGCGAGCGGCGCTGCCTGTGATAAGTACAGTGGGAAGAAGGCGAGCGGAATTTTATCGAAAGGGAAGCAACCAACAGCCACTTTACCATGGACGGCTTCTTTGATATGATATGCTTTCACTAATATAAAATAAAACAAAAACAACATCAATAATATAATTTAAGGAAATATTCTAGCTAAGAAAAACTGACCGCAGTGCCAATAAAACTGGAAAATATGTATTTTCAATTGAAGTGATGCAGAAATTTGTGATCGATTTAATTGGCAAACTGTAAAACAAAAATTGTGTAGAGACTAAGATTTTATATATATATTTAGTGTTGGCGCTTATGTATATGAATGTATATACATATGTATGTAGTAATGTTAGTATGTAAAAATATTTTGAAAATAAATTTAGCGAGCATTTAATGGATTTGAGTGCATTCGTCATTTTTTCCTTCTATTTATTTGCTGTGCAGGCAATTTGTGCAACCGTTCAAGCTCCTTAGTAAGCAATATTAATGCAAAAACAAAAGAAGCAAAAACATTACTCAACAAAAACATTGCATTAGCGTCGTCGGTTAGAAGCATTTAGCTAACACCGCAACCCACCTTCGCTAACCTGTCCCTAAATACCTAAATGCTTGTCTTCCAACAATTTTCATTTGTAAATCGATTGGCGACATTATTCCTGTCGGATACCAAAAATAGTTGCGCACAAAAACATCGCGATGTGTGCGTGTGTGTGTGTGTGTGTGTGTGTGTGTGCCTGTGTATGGTAGGTACACATTTTAAAACTGTCATCGTGATCTGCTACTTTCTCGTTAAGCTATTTATACTACGCCACCACTTGAGTCGCATCGCACCCGCTCCACCCCCTACCGTTATTCATCGCTCGATGTCGCAGCTTTGATATGCAAAATTTCGACGTTTTATGCGGTTGACATTTTTGGTCCTCAACTGTCACTCTGGCAACATTGTACCACGCTATCAAAGTGAGATATCATATATCACATCAATGATTTGGTGTTAAGTAGGATGCTCGCAGCGTTGGAGAGGGTATACTGGGTGCTGGTTTAGAACGAAAACATTTGTGGTGATATTCCTGCTATTTGGATGGAAATATGTCTGGCATGCCCACCAGGTGTTTGGAAGGCATTCATTGACGTCAAAGTGAAGACGCGTTGCTATATATTGCTATGTATTAGAAACTAGTCATTATTTCTAAATTAATAGTAGAAAATGTATATTTCTGGGAAAAGCTAATTTCCTTCTATTTCTTGTTAGACGCTGTAAACTACAAAGTAATATTGGCCGAGTAAAATAAAGCATGCCAGTCGTTTGTCTTTGATGTCATTTGACGACAAGTGAAGTCAAGTTCTTCTCCATCGCAGAGGAAGTCTTCGTCTTTCCCTGCTTTGTGCACGACTTTGATATCGTGTTGGCATAGCGCTCGTAGATGCGCTACAAGCATTGATAGAAGAGATCTTTGGGCTCACCTTATTCCTACCTTGGGAATATTGTTATAAAAAGTTCCCCATATTCGTAATCAAGCCATTTGGATTATTTCGAATTGAATGTTGGTTTTTTCGTGGGATCTTTAACCCAGCACACAACCAGACACTTGGGCAATGTTTGTTGAGTACGCTGCACTTGCAGCCGTACCTAGTCGTAAATAGGCAAGCGAGACTTCAGTTGACCCCTAAAGCTGCTTCTATTTATAACGTGACCCAATCTATAGATGTGTAGGATAACGAGTCTTGCACGTGGATTGCTTTAAGTTGCCACGTCTCCCGAGTTAAAAAAGATGCCGTAGATGCTAAGAGGGGAGTAAATTGTTAAAAGGAATATCACACTTTGAGAGCAGCTTACGCAGCAGAGACTGTAACACGGAACATATTGAAGATGATTCTGTAAATAAAAAAAAAATGGAAAAGAGGACAATGAAATTTGGCTTACGTCGAAGATGTAGCTACACATGCATATGACCAATTCCTTTCGGTTATTCGGGTGAAATATCTTGGAGTTGCCCTGGATCACAGAATTTTTTTGGAGGCTTGGCATTGAGGAGCAAGCAAGGAAAGACTCGTTTAACTTTTATGCAGCCAAAAAATGCTAACCAACTGATAAAGTTGGAAGTCAAAATTTATACAATGATATTATGTACAAGACTCTAGATCGGCCATATGAATGTCTGGTGACCAGCTCCAACCAAGATTACGTTCTTAAAAACTTTGCGGAATTCAGACTTCAGGTTCTGTTAACAAGACGAGTGAACTGAGATCCTGAGAAAAGGAGGCTCTGAATGTTTCAGCTTGATGTTATAAGAACCGAATATTTTTATCGAAGGTTATTGAAAACAAAGTCCACCCAGACATAACGATATCTTAAATAGACTCCCATCTGGTATAAAAGCACTGCTTATCGACTACATCTATCCAAAGATCTGGACCAACTATTCACAAGCTGCAGTGGGTGTAATCGGTGAGAAACCAAATACTTGGATGGCATGGCTCTTTTTCCAGATGGACCAAAGAAGGGTAGATTCATTGAGCATCTCAATCCGAAGCCATTTATAGCCTACCATAGAGCACAAGCTTTTTCAGGAGGCCATAAGAAACACATTCCTAAATCACAGTTTTATATTTTCTATAAGAGCCAGACGGCACGGCAGGCGCTCTTCTCTTCCTCGGTTAAGTCGCAACTTACAGAGGACTTGGCCACAACGTCTGATCAATTCGATATATATGGAAATAATGCAACGTACGAATTAGCGGGGCGAAACTCAGCGCAACATGTGTCCCACGCTGTAGACATGGGTGCTTCGGGTTTTTCCCTGTTGTTCTACTACTAGTAGAGCTAAAGTCACTTATGCAACCAATCATGCCTGTAGAATTGCGCAATATTTCAAAGTAATGCCTGTCTGTTTAACAAACTGAGATTCTTCAAAGTTGCCAATTCGATGTAGGTTTGTACGAGTTTGTGGTTTCAAAATAGCTAAGATTTGACAATGTCTTGTCACCAGGATGACAAAGCAATCTGACCAACCGAGCAAGAATTTACCCAGAAAAGCACGAAAAATTGTTTCATAAAAATTCAGAATTTCAACCTGGCCACATTTTTTATCCCTTGCCAACATATCACATCTTGAAAGAGAGCTCCCTGTAATTTCATGCCATATCGCTCTCGAAATTACTCACTAGGAACGATTATATTGCAAGAAACGCACGTAGTACATAATTTTATGCTAAGTAGAACGGCGAGGACGTCCGCTGTGGCTGAGTACTTATAGGTGCGTACTGCTACTTCGCCGGAGCTGGGTTCGATCCCTGAGCCGGTCAGCAACTAAATTAGAAAAAGTGTTTTTCTAACAGACCGCCTCGGCAGGGAATGACAAACCTGCGAGTGTAAATCTCACATGAAAAAGTTTCGCATAAAAACCCATTTGCCATTCGGAGGCGGCGTAAAAATGTAAGATCACTCCTTTTGTATAAAAAACGAACGCCACAAATCGGAAGAGAAGTTCAGCCAAATATCTAGCAAAAGTGTAAGCGCCAAAATATTTGTATTATTGGAATGACAGAGTCAAAGACCGATATGAACAAACGTAGAAGATACATATGTACATCCACGCACCAACGCACATTTCCATTATTCATACATCATTTAAAGAACTTAACAAAGGCGCTC
This sequence comes from Rhagoletis zephyria, assembly GCF_001687245.7. NCBI lineage: Eukaryota > Metazoa > Arthropoda > Insecta > Diptera > Tephritidae > Rhagoletis > Rhagoletis zephyria. The sequence goes on along the minus strand of NW_016158059.1, from coordinate 96,324 downwards.
GCCACTTCCGCGCACTTAGTGACACATAAGCTAACTACCCTGCAGTGAAAAGCCAAACCAGTCGGTAAAAATACCACTTCATTAACTAGTATGAGCCAAAGCCTGTCGAGGCCTGTCAGATCGACAATTGCGAATCACTTATCAGCAACGCCTACCATTTCATTATCAAAGCAAAAATAAAAAACGCAATTAATGTATTTTCATACAAATGTCGGCCGTAGTGTGGATGTAGTCTACCACTTCTGGTCCTCAGATCGCTTATCGAATCCATTGAGTTAAATCAATGAAAGTTAATGTAAATTATTTCAAATTTAAATATAAAGTACAAATTTGTAAATCTAATAAAACTTGAGAAAAAAAATCAAATAATTTTATGGTAAAGTTACCATAAAATTACACTGAAATTCCAAAACCAAAAGATTTTTCTTTTTAAAACAATTTTATTTAAAAGTTGTATTAAATTTTCTACAAAAAAATACCTTGAAAAGAGAAAAAAATTTCGGATACTGAGCATCGATTCTCGGATCTCGGGAATGTCACGCTAGTGCTTAAGCTCTGTCGGCCATCGCGACTATTGAAGCGCCGCAAGCGAAATGAACTATCCCGTTAATTAGTATGTATACGAGTACTATTACTTCTACTAGTAGGTAGGTGCTGATGCAGGAGCGGACAATTGAAATCTCGTGTGACACCGCCATGTTTTAAAAACATCTGTCGCTAACATTGAAAAGGGATAGAATTTGAACTAGTTGGGCTGAAACGCAAACTGGTAGCATTCTGCATAGTTCACAACAATTAGAAGCTTTCCCTGCAGAGTAATTTTTTTCTTTTACCTAAACACACAAATAAGTGTAAAGCGCAAATGTCTCTTGCGAAACAATTATTACCCCTTCTTATATTACGTGCCAATTTATCTACTACTCGGTTACATGAAACAAAATTTGAAAACATGCATAAGTACGAATATTTAAGTACATATGTACATTAGACCGTATCAAGATGTATGCATCAAAAAAAGTTAAATTTGTTTCAATCGATTTTTAACTCTCACTAGGAGAGCATTTCAAGAAAATGATTTTTTCGGCACCCTGTAAAAACAGATAATTTGGTTTTTTAAATGTTCGGGCTAGTTTTGGGCAAATGAGCGTAAGTACTAAATTTATGGCCAAGAGAGTACCACATACTCTCTCAACCCTCTGGATCAATTCTGAAATTTCTGAAGCATCTAGGGCTTAGGTTAGGTACTGTGATGAGCTGAGGGAGCAATAGACCTACCTAGTTGTATTCAAGTATCTATCAATTTTTCTAAGTACGCGATCGCAAAAACCCACTTTCGGGCCCGAAACTAAGACCTCAACCAGCCAACGACATAATGCCGTAGGCCATGTCAGCTGACACGACCTATCCCATAAGATTCTCGTGTTAACGAAAACTCACCACCGCATGACGATGACGTTTTTGCTCTCTCTATCAACGGCAATTTCATGTTGATACGGAAGGGCTCTAAACGTCAAATCGCACAAAATTATAAGTTTAAGATTTGAGCGGCAGCAAACACAATAACGTTGGACTAATGGTTCACTTGATATTTTCTCACTTGTCAAAACATCTATGTACATATGCACATATTTATTAGCTAAAATTTTAATGATTAAAATTTTTAATCTTTTTCTGGCAGTTTGACAGTTTTCACAAACTCGTCCGGAGTAATAGTGCGACCGCCAACGGGCTAGTGAGAAGCAAATATTACTCGCTCAAAGTGGCTCTCAACAGCCCGAGAACCAACAAAAGAAACACAAATTGGGCTCGTTCGTGCATCTGCGGGCGAGCAAATAAACAGATTTACTGTGTTCGTCCCAGTTTAAGGAATGCAAAAGTTGGCAACCCTGCTAAACAATCATATTAAATTAAGCAGGTACATTTTTCGATTATTTACTTGTGGCATTTATGTATGTACATTTGTAAAATTCAATATTTCATGCCAATTTTCGCATTTTACAAACTTTTCAATTTTGCCAATTTCGTAATGGCTGTTGTTATTGTATAGGTACTATGCTGACAGTTTTGCGTGGGCGCCAGCGACGATGACGATGACGGTGTCGTTGACTAGCCGCCCAACATGCTTCATTCGCTTGACAGTTGCTGAATTTTTCATTAAAATTTTCCAATCTCGCCTATTAGTGGGTGACAAAATTCTAGTAATGTTGTTGTTGTTGCTATTGAATACAATAATTTTGCACTTTGTTTTTGCGGTTTTTGCACAAATTTTCCATCATATATTTAGTGGGTATTATCATAACAGAGAGCTTTATTATTTAGTTATTTTGTTTAGTGGTTTTTGTGGTTATTTCAAAATATGTAAATAAATACATTTATATGTGTGGGCTGTTATGGAATCGAGCCACAATAAGCGCATCAAAACACTCTGGAAACATGTTTGGTTTTACAAATGTAAGAGTCTCAAGTATAATTGAGTATTAACTTGTTGAAAACGTTGCAATATACACTTGTGGGCAGCTGATTAAGGCAAGTGATATTTTGACTAGTTCTGGCTATTTTTCTTATGTTTATTTAATGTTTATATATATTTTTTTTATAAAAGCCTAGCACATTACATAACCAACGCCATATAAATCTACATTTCAAACTCCAAAAATTTTAAACTTTTTATTCAGAGTTTTTAGACAAATTTTGGATATGCAGTTTTATAGCTAATAAAATTTAGTGGGTTAAAGTGCAAATTCCAAAACGCTAGAAAATCGCGCTGGCTTTTGATAATTTGTTTTGCTAACGGTGCTAGGCATTTTCTCCCATACAAAAAAAAAATTGTCGAGCTTCTTTATATGGAAGAAAATGCACAGCACCGTCAGCAAAAAAATTATTAAAAATCAACGCGATTTTCTAGCACGATTTTCTAGCGAAATTTCCACTTTAAATTTAATAAGCTACAAAATGCATACCGAAAATTTTTCTATGCGATTGTATTTTTTTTTTTGAATTTATAAAGCAAATCGAATTTCCCAAAGATAGGTTAGATATCGAGCCCTAACCGCCAAAATAACGTAAGCGACATTTTTTTCAAAATTTTCTTTTTGATGCAGAAATATTCCTAGAGCATTTAGATGCATTTCTGCATCAAAAAGAAAATTTTGAAAAAACTGTCGCTTACGTTATTTTGGCGGTTAGGGCTCGATATGCAGAATCTGTCGATTTGTTACGTCCAGAATGTACGAATATATGTAAATATGCATGTATGTAAAAATGATTTGATTTCAGTTAATCCAATGCCAAATTTTCCATTTTTTCTGTTCCATTTCTCGACTTTGCATATCCACTCACCTGTCGATGAGCAAACACAGCAAGAATTTCAAAAGTGCCAAGCAAGTTCTTTGAAAAAAAAAAAAACAAAATGCAAGATAAAAACCGGCGCGAAAATTGAGTTTCCAAGTGAGTAGTTCATCAGATCTGACGGCCAACAAGCACTGCTGCCGGTGAGTGCAAAATTTTGACAGCCTAATCGACGCAGACGAAAGGCTGTCAGGGCAGCTATGCTCACACATCAACAAACCGATACGATCCCTGCAGGAAAAACGTAATTTGGGTTTTAGCCCAGTATACCTGCGCCTCGCAGATACTTTCGCCGCGATGCACAGTGGTATTTCCGCAGAAAAGAATAAATTTTTTTGAATATGCAATTTTTATATTTCAGTGGTTTGACCTAACAAAGTGATATTTGAATAAGAAAATTTCGTATAAATTTTGTACGAAATTCGCAGTTTTATGCAAAATAAAAGCAACAAAAGTCAGATGAATTTTATTCTATTAAAATTTGTTAAAATATTTGTTCAATTAAGCAATGGGTTTTTCTATTAATGTTTGCTTTTATTGTTTTTGTTGTAGGTTCATATGAAAATATAGCACTTACTAGACAAAATAGTGAAAACATCGGGACAATCGACAAAATATCTCAATAAATATAAGCAGACAAAAATTAAACTTTATAAATGCTAACTTTAACACTTTTGATGGACAAAAACTACGTTTCCTTCGTCTCCTTAGCTATCTTACAATAAAAAAATTAACGACTAGAATATTTTCTATTAATTTCTGAAAAAAAAACTATCCTCGTATTTGCGACAATTAACGTAACGTCGTGTAATAATTATGCGATATGGTATTTTTAAAGCATTTTGAGGTTAAGTTTGTATGGTAGGTGTGTGTTAAAATAAACCGATTACTCCCATTTTTGGGATGCTTAGTTACAACATTATTACCAATATATGGACGAGTTTTCGGAGTGATATTTTCATCGGTCCGCTTTTTAAGGTCTTTTTAAGGCATGTTTGAGGTTAGGTTTATATGGGTGGGGTATGCTTTGCAATGAACCGATTACGCCCAATTTTTGACACACGTTAACACATAACGTTATTAGAAATAGTTGGACAAAATTTCGTAGTCATATATTCATTTGTATGCTTTTTAGGGATTTTAATGCAGTTTTGAGGTTAAGTTTGTATGGGAGGTATGTTTTAAAATAAATCGATCACGCGAATTTTTAATATTTTTTTTATGTCCATATATTTTACATAGGGAAAATTTATGTTCTACGCCGATTCCTTCCAATTCTTTCAAAAAAATGTGTGGGACTATACCACTGTGCGATGCGCAGACCATCTCATAGCGTGTTTCGTCGCCTCTTGCCACCAGCAGAACTACTGGGATAAGACAAAATAAAAATGCTAATAAACTACCTCCGCACATACTTAAGGCAGTTTCGAGTTCGTTCAGAATCCAATAGAACGGCACTAGTTGGATAATAAAGGTTTGCCCTACAGGGATAACTCAGCCGCTTGCGCGCTAAAAAGGCAGCGAAGTGGACAAACAACGCGCGCGTATGTATGTATGTATGTGTTTCTATGGCAGTGAGTTGGTTATTTTCAGGCAAATGCAAATCGTTTGTCGATTTTTGATCAAACAAAACAAAACAAATTAGACACGCGATTGACAGACATTAATTGAGCGCGCAAGAAGAAGAGCATAACAGCTAGAAGTAACAAAGAATGAGCAAAGTGTGAAAAAACCGACCAGTGTGATGTAGAGCTGTCAAACTATCGATAGTCAAGTCTATCGATGTCTTAAGGGTGACTATCGACACATTTCATATGCTTTTCAAAATCCATTTATTTTTCGTTATCTTGCTTTTATAAATTCGTTTATTTTAGCGGCTCACGGTTGCATATTAGCATCGAGAAATATTGCTAGAAATTCGCCGTGTAAACAGTCAAAAAGCGATTTCAGAAATTTTCCCTGCAATTTGTCTTTCGGAAATAAAAAAATTTCCTTCGCAAGACATTTCGCAAGCAAGGTGCCATTGCTCATGCAAGTGCTTTTTAAAATTACTCAATTCGACAGTCTTTTGAAATATATTGCATTCCCACATCTGAAACGCTCTTAAGACGGCAATGTAACCTCTGCTATTTCCACGCTTAAAACAAAAAAATGGCACTTTTAGAAATAATGCCAAGAACCAACTAAACAGATCATCCAGCGCGGCAATCTTGTATTTGTAATTACATTTGAGAACAAATAATAATAGTTAATAACGTCATTTTTTCATCGGTTGTCTCATTCACACACATGGTTTCATTCTCTTTTATTCACTGCAAAAAAAAATACTTTTTTATCGCACTCCGTCCTGGGTAATCATTATTCGTTCGTTCATGAAATAATGCTGCCAAATTTTGTTCTCTTTGAACCAATACGTACAAATGTCAAAAGCGCTAGGAAAGAGAATACACTATTACTGAAACGATACTAAAACTATCGATAGTTATTTCAAGTAACCAGACTATCGCTACTACCGATAGTATCGTCGATAGTTTGACAGCCCTAGTGTGATGAGTAGCCTACAAAAGTACATACATACTTCTTACATATCTAGTATATACAGAATAGTTAGTACAAATCGATTCCAATAGGAGCAGTCATAATTTTAAAGGGTTAGGGACTTATATTTGAATGTATGCATTTTGGACCTGTAAGGTCTCCACAAAATCCCAAAAGGCTCCAACCTAGAAAAATTGTACGAAAAAGTTCCATGATTATCATGAAAAATCCCAGAGGCAAAGGCATTTCATTGCAGTGGCAATGTCCAAAATACAAAATGCAAACATAAGCGGTTGTTTTCTGCTCAAAAAAATTTTGCAAAATGATCGGTAGATATTTCTTGGCCCAAATAATGAAAGTCAAAGAATTGAAAGTTGCGAAGAAATACGAAATGAGGGGGGATTCTAATGGTGTCTCGAATTGCATTCTTTGATATCAACTCCTTCAGCGAACCTAAGGAAAGTTTTGGGTATCACATTTTAGACGTTCTTCAGTTTTCCGAACGGGGTGTCCTCTAAGTATTTCACTCCAGTTCTTGGTAGCGATGGATTTAATAAGTACATAGAGGAAATTCTGAGGCTCCCACTTGCGCCCGTTTCTTGCTTTCGTCAGTAATTAAATCTTAAATACAGTGACCATTGGCCATGGCTATTGGTTTGAAATCGTTCCAAGCAAAGCTCTTACAGCTTTCGTTTATTTTTCACATAATCTTCGCGGTTTTACACGTAAGTACATAGTTCAACTTTTCGGCTGCTTCTAAACAGATGGCCATCACCAGTCGAAGGAGCAGTTCGATCAAAATATTTTCAAAGCACAGCAAGAATTTGTAGGAGAAGTATATATTTTTTTCATTACCTTGTCATTCCCATTCTTTGAGGGAGTGTCTATTCATAATTTGGTAGTGCCTCCCGTATCAGCAATATTGGAAGTGTTCGGCAATGCCAGTGTCAGCAGAGTCGCGCGAGTTTTTATTCCAATAATATGCCATTCCATTTCATGTGCATTTATGTATGTACAGACTTGCCTAAGTAGGTCGCAGTTGTTTTACGTTTATAGAGACTTCCTCAAACCCGCTACTGATGGTATCCAGGTGCTTGTAAGCCACTACCCTTGCGTAGTATGTATGTATATGCATCTGTGCATTTATTCAATTAATTTATCACCATAAAGTACTGTTGTGATTTATTTACCTTAAACCTTTAAATACCTGAAATGCGTAAGCCTGAAAATGCCACAAAATTTAGTAGAGCAATCGACAGCACTTCGGCTCGGCTCAGATAAAATAAATGAAATCTCATTACAAATGAGAGTGCAGTAGATAGTAATTCCTTGAATCCGCAAGTGACATAAATCTATGTGAATTATGATTAGTCTGCCAACAAATCGTAATCCTGCTGTCAAACAGCGGCAGTAAGAAAACGAAAACCAACAACACCATAGTTTCCACACCATAAATGCACTACACCAGCAGCAGCAGCCAGTCGTGCAACAGTCAACATAACTCGGCGGGCACACCTGCCTGTCACTCAAAGCCAGCAATTCATGAAGAAAATTCGCGATTTGCGGCATTCCTGGGAAATAACAGACAACCCATGTGTCTCGTTCAAGTGAAATGGTACGACCAAGTAGGCAAGTCTATAACTGCCATCCCTAAATTGGCGCGTCAAGCGCCAAGCAACTGTCAAAAATCCTCATGCCCATACAATTTGTATGAAGCATCCCACAATAACGCGGCGCTAACGCCGAGCAAATGGAATTTTCATTTTTGACAGGGCATTACGTGCTGAAGTTGGATGCAGAAGACGAAGAGAAAGAGAACGGAAAAAGAAGTGAAAAAGGAAACGAGAATAAAAACGAGAGGACAAGAGAAAACGTCAAAATTGACGACGCGTTGATTTGGGTATAGCGCGCGCTGACACTCGTTGACAATGGATAACGCAACGCTTAGCGCTCCAATTTAGGGACGGCAGTAAGGCAGGTGGCATCTGAATATACATACATACATACATACATACATTACTTCTTATCTGCGCTTGTGCGGTTGGAGGTATTTTAGTGTGTGCCATCAACATTTCTGTGTGTAATTTTTTCGCGGTGCGTTCGCATTCTTTCACTATGATATCTATCCACCATATTCATCTACATTTCCACCAATTCACTTTTATAATATATGTATGTATTTATGTATGTGTTTTCTTTGTGTGTTGGGCCATGAGTGCCGTTGGCGTAGCGTTAGAAAGCAATGCGGCGTTGCAGAGCCTTAGTTTTTTTTTTAAAGAAGAGGCTTGGAGTGATCACAAAAGCACGGCGTTTGAATTCCTCCTTATCTGCACGCAGACAACTTAACCTACCTGAATTTGTTTGCGCACTCCATGTGCCCAGTGTAGCGGAACTTAAGCATGGCACAAGTATTTCTTACTCAGTTTTGCTTGGATGAATTGCTTTCAATATTTCAGTTTGGGTAAATCAACGTGGCGTCGCTAGGAGAAGATTACCTTCATGAGCGTAGGTGAATATATAAGATGGAAAAATTAAATCCTAAGTGCAGTAAACACCTCAAAACTATCATACAAAAGGTATGTTTATCGTTCCCAAATTCAATATATACAACTGCGGCAGCATTTAAACCATGGACTTTATGGACTTAAGGATCAAATCCCGAAATAGTTTTTTTTTTTCAGACTTAGCCGCGGTTTCTTATTCTACATTTTTGCTAAGTCGAAGCGTCGTTTACAACTTGAAAGAATATTTTAAATTTCGTATTCACTCATTAGTATTCATAGCTGTATGCGCTTGCATAAAGCTTCTTTTTTTTAAATCAGAAAGAACCACAACGTTTACAGATAACCGCTCTCTGAATACACTTCGTCCATTGTACAGTTTCCGTGTTCCTTTTTATCTGCTTTAAATTTACATAGTCACACAATCTAATAATAAGACGAAGTAAATTTTTAAGAGCTCTTATAAATAAGTATAAATCGCTGCCAAACACCTCATACCTAATTCCAGCAAAGGCGAAGCTTCGTCTGGCTCATGTTTGGCTCTACAAGCGTTCGTCGGTTTGGGTCGAATCCCAAAATCTTCGCCTGTTGCCTTTCTCCTTTCCCAGATTACCGGCTGTGCATCCGTAGTGCAAACAAGTCCCTCTGCACTTGGTTTTTCCAAAGCAAATGGAAATGAGGTATCAAGAAAAATTTGTTTTCTTTCAAGTTCATATATGTTCGAGTTATATGTATGTACAGTGACGAACAAAAGTATTGACTAATTTTCGCTAATTTTTTATAATAATAAGGTCAATGCTACAGCAAAAAACATAAAGAAAACAAATTTCTAAACTTTCTGCAAAACTCAGGAAAATTCAATAAATTTTAATACTAATTTGCAACTTTCTAATTAGAAGATTCTAAAATTACAAAATATGCTTTTCACAGCCCAATTCAGTTTTAGTAAGATTTGAGTTTTTGGAAAGTCGCGTTGTTTTTTGGAAACTTTTTGGCGGACGGTGAAAAAAATTGTCAAATTCAACGTGATTTTTTAGCAACTTTAACTTGTACTTTGTTATACTGAATGGGGTGTAAAACTGCGTACTTAGAATTATTAAAAAAAATTCTGATTGGAAAGTTGCAAATTAGTATGCAAATTTACTGAATTTCCCTGAGTTTTGCACTAAGTTTAGAGGCTTTATTTTGATATTTTTTGATGTAGTATGAACTATCTTAATATGTAAAAAAATCTTGTGTCCCTGTGTTCGTTTACGCTAATCTCCGAAACCGCTTAACCGATTTCAATAAAATTTTGTGTGTATGTGTTTGTGTAAAATAGTGTTACACAAACAAAATACATGGGAAAAAATTACCGAACACCGAGTTAGCGAGTACCAATCTTCGGTGTGAAGACCCATAATATCCAGGATGCATGTAACCTACCCATGTATCGGTGTCTAGCAGGACAACGTCTGCCCGGGCTTACTAGTATTTTTATAAAAATTATCGAAAACAATTAGAAGAAAAAACACTTTCCATACATTGCGAAAAATTCTCTGTGCCAATATTTTTGTTCGTCACTGTATGTATGTACGTCAATTTTTAATGCGGACATATTATGGAGCAACTCAGAAACGTCAGTGTTTCGATTCAGCACCATATCGTGCGGCTTCGAAATAACAACAAGCACCACCAGACTCACACACACAAGTACTCCTATATATGTAAAAAAATAATAATAATAAAAATAAAAACTAAGAAAAACGCATTGAAGCATTTTCCTCCTGAAGGCCATAACTTACCTACCATTCGCGCTCTGCCTTCAACAAGCAGTCAATGCAAGTCACATAAACGCAGTAAGCTATAAAAATATATAGCTATGCACATGCATAGATATACATACATACATATATGTATGTAGGTACGCATGTTTGCATGGGGATGTGATGTGAGCACTTTACATTTCCGCTTATGTTTCCGCTCTTTTATGACACGATGTCTTGCTGGTGCGGCTCACTCAGTCGTTCACTTCGACAGTAACGCTCATCAAAAGCGGCAGATGCACTCCTACGCTGCGGCAGGCGAGGTGCCATGAAAGTGGGCTTAGGGTGCCGATACAGCCACACAGGCATACATTCGGGTACGCACACTCTTAACGGCTACGCTTCCGTATGTAGGTAGGTAGGTATTTATGTATATATTGTACCAGTATGTACGTAGGTGTACGACTTAATCGGTTTCTACACATTCGCCCTTCACTCTGCACTGAACTGGCTGTTTTTCTGCTGGCTTTCTTTTAACGCATATCGGCGATACGATGTTGTGTTTTTGCTATGTTTTCTTTTTCAATTTTGTTTTTGTTTTCCATCACTTGCGGCAACGTCAATTTTTCAATAAATTTTCACTTCCAAAAAGGAACTCACTACGGCATAAGCGCTTGGAGAGAAACACACAGATAACGCATTTGAGTGAGAAGAAAACCAAACTGACTTGTTTTCTGATAATATTCCCCACGCACATGTTTACATACATAAATGTGCGAGCACTTAGAGGAATTCCCCTTGCGTTATTTCCCGACCATTTACTCTGTTTCTCATTCATTTTGTTTTTTGTTTTTTGTTTTTTTGTTTTCTTTTTACAAAGGTGCCTTCGCCCCTTCGACCTTCGTATTAGCGCTTGTCTTGTCTTGTACCTTTATGAGTTGTTGATAAGGATAACGATGTAATAATGGCTGCGCTCGATAGGTGTGGTGTGCGGTAAAGTGTTCAGCTTGTCGAAGCATCGATATGGAAAGATTGCGTGCCAAGGTGTGGTGTGAAGTGATTGCTTTCGTTGTGGCAACAGTGCGAATGGCGAAGGGCGAACTGGCATGCCAACTCACCTGTATTCTTCAGCCTGGACGAGTGCTGTCATCACAGCATTCAATTGAAGAGGATATATTTTATTCATTTTGTACGTGAAATTTTTATTTTAAGTAACTAAAAGCTTTTTAATGAACACATCAAGTGAATTCTACTGGCATGTAAGGTGCTGTGAGCGGCATGCGTGTTTTAGTGTTGCGAAAATTGTACGCATACATGTGTGTATGTATGTAGGTAGGTATGTAAAAATGTAGATGTATAGAAAAGTGCATGCGTTTGCACTTACGTAAAGTGCTTTAGTTGGAAAAGACCTACGGTTAGTTCATTTGCCACAAATCTGCCAGACACAATTTACATTGAATATTTAAATTCCACTCCCAACATGCAAGTGGGAGCGCTCATGCGTGCGTGTATGTGTGCATCCTGTTTTGCTACAAGCCTTTGTACTTTCGTTTGGATAATGAACAACACACGAACATCGATCTCAACTTAACTTTCACACGAAAATATTTGTTTGATGAATAAAACATAAATAATTGTAGTTAGTATTCGTTTTATAAATTCTTTAATTTGTTTCTTAGGAAGCTTTCATCAAAAGTTGTTCAAAGTAATTAATGCGAAATTAGTCAAATAAATATATAATTTAATTAACACCAACAATTCTGAAGCACAACTTGTAGTAAGAAAATGCAGGAATGTTCTGTAAAGCGCTTCAAAAATATTGAATACCAAAATTTCCAAAAGTATTTGCTATTAATTTTTATTACCATTAACCAGCTATACCAGCTACCAGCTATAACTGATTGACAAAATTATTGGTTACTAGCAACTATCCGGCGTGCTTCACTGCTTCTTAGATTGGAAGAGATTTAGAACGTTACATTTTCAAAAAAATTTTCGATTTATGATTTATGATTTTTGAAGATACTTAATTGTGGAGATTTAATTTATATCTATTCTTGTAACTCGATTCTACATACTTTTTAACTGAATAAAATTTTTCAAATAGGTGGCAACCCGCTCCAAAAATATGTTGGGCAGTAAACTTTCTTAAATCTCTTTAATTTGATGCCCGTATTGTAACATTTGATTTATTTTATCAATTTAATGATTGAATAACATTTTCATACAGATGGCAACCCCTTAAAAAATATGTTTGGCAGTAAATTTTCCTAAACCACATTAAAATTTTCAAACAGTTGGCAACCTTCCATAAAAATATTCCCGACTGTAAGCCTTCTTAACTCCCCTTAACCCCTTTCTTTTGACAATCATATTGCAAAACTTACTTTGTATAGTTTGTCTCATAAATTTACTTAAACTGCAATTTTCAAAATGGTGGCAACTCTCTCTCTTATTTTTAGTCCTGTATTATAAGTTAAACCTCTAGCAGTGCATCGATAATAACTGCATTCAATTCCAAGCAATCTTTTCGAGCTATGTGCGTACAAACATACAAACAGTCAAACAGACAAAAATTCTAAAAATTTTGACTTGGCTTCTGTTACTCTAACAAAGACCCTCCATATTATTTTTTCTTTAATATCTAAAATGTACAGACATTGGCCTGTTACGGATTTATTATATCGGTGGTCTTCTGCAATAACGACAAAACTCAACAGATATTTTATGTACGTCTGTGGTATGGAATTATCAGCCCCATTCACATAAAAATTTCAATAGTTCTCATTACTTAAACCATTTCATTCTAAACTCAAGAAACTAAACAATAGCTTAGTAATTTTGTAATCATTATTTTTTACTTTTGCATCTGTCTACATTATTTCTTTGACCATACCAAATTTGTGCCACATTCCTCAACTGACGGTACCCCACAAACTATTTTTATTCACGCACTACCAGGACTGAAGTATACAAAAAAAAATTAACAAGTGTCTTTCCAATGTTGAGTGATAAGAACAACTAGAATGACAAAATTAAAATTCAGTTTGTCCAAAGTTATATTCAAACACACTTGAGCTGTGAAGCGAGCACAACAGAAAACATGAAAAAGGTGGCGACAAATTTCTGCATACGACACTTGTTCAACATTTGCGTGCTGGTATGTTGCTGTATCCGTGGACATCCATGCATACGAGCATGTGTCGGTAAAAAGGAAATGGAAGAAGCAAAAGCAGAATGTTTTAGTCGTGTATGGCTGACCTCTGGCCAAAAACTTGCCACAATCGAAACAACCGGACATGTAAGAAGCGAGCACTAACAACTGGCTTTGAGGGTACATATGTATGTACTTATATATATGAACCTTGGCATGCTTGTGTATGTATGTATGTAAACGCTACAGGTTGTTCCTGTAAAGCTTAGTTTTGTTCAAACATTTGACTTCACATTAGCTTGTCTCTCACGAAAGTTAGTTCTGAAATTGTGTATCCGTTGATGGTTCATTGCCTAAAAGTCGTGGAAATCCTTTGAGTAAATACATAGGGTTTGTGTGCTTCTACACACTTGCAGATATGTGAATGCATGAAACGGGCATATCACCATGAGGAAAGTCGTCTGCATCAAGAGCTTGTTGCACATCAACAGGACACAAAAATAGTTACGTGTCCTTTACTGTTTTTTTTGTGTTTTTAAATGATGCTATAGAATACATGGAAATATGTACTACAAAATGCAAATACTGCTGAGCTCTATAGCACATACCTAGAACCCAAAATTTTAATAGCGACGCATAGTGTTTCGTCTATACCATATAGGCAGGTGGAAGTTGATAAAAAAAAACTGTACGGATTAAAGAGGGAAAAGTAAAAGTCATAAATACAAAGCTTCAAATCATTTACTCACTCTCCTCTTTAGTAACGGTAAATTTCCAAAGAAATACTAGAAGCGGCGCGACATCGGCTAATCAGTTTAGTTGCGTTAGGCGCTGAACCAATAAAAGCAAGAATGGGCTAGAAAAATGCATAAATATTCTGATTAATAAGTGGTAAATTTTTATGTCCATTTTAAGGTCGATTAATTTTTATAAAGTTTGTACAAGTTTTAAAATTATTAGTTACATATGCGGCTTCTGTTATATTTAGATTGAATTATATTTTAAATTAAAACCATTAAAAATACAATAAATAAACATAAGTTGCAAAAACTATCATTTTGTATTTTGGTGCTAAAACATTATCATAACCGCATGTAATTTTTGATGTTCTTAGTTTTTCGGTTTTCAGCTTCTATTTAAATGCGTAATTTCCCGAAAATAATTTTTCAAGCTATAGCAAAAAATTACCCAAAAAATTGGGAAAGTTTTGAATTTCTGATAGTAAAAGCATACATAAATAATAATAAATAACCGAAATTCCATCAAATGCAATGATTGGGTGCACATTTTTTGCGAGCTCTAGACATTTTTCATCTAGCCACCACGCTTCAATCTGCAAAGGTATAATACAATTGAAGGATCACCGCGATAAACGTCATAAGTGACAAAATCATAATTTTTCAGAAGAAAAAAACACGTATATTAGCCGAAGGATCTTTTTTTGTCAGTTTACTTAGCTTGTCAAAAATAATGATAATAAAACCTTGATGAAAAAAGCAAAAAAATTTAATTTCAAATTACATGTAAATTTACTCACCTAAATTTTTTTGAGTGGAAAAATGTTTGGTTCATAATTAAAACTAGTTGAAAACAATTGTAGGGTTCGTCAAAACGAAAAAAAAAATAAAAAATAAATTTGAATTGTTATAAAAGAGTTTTCACCAAAATTTATCTTTTTTTGGGGTATGCAGTTTTATAGAGAGTAAAATTGTATTATAAGAAAGTGCAAGTTCAAGTTGATTTTGAATAATAAAACAAACGCTTTTATTTCGCATTTAGTATGCAAATGTGCTCGAAATATTAGCGAACACGATTATTAAAAATCAACGCGGCTTCTTAGCGATTTGCACTTTATTTTACTAAATCTTAATGATCCATAAAGTTGCATATCCAACATTTTGCTATAAACTTAAACAATTGTTTTTAATATATCAGAGGCAAGATTATGGTCTAGATATCGCGAAATTGAAGTCAGGCGAATCCATCGATTCGAAAAACGAACTACTTCCTTTTAATCCATTCATGGATTGTGATTATGTATTGAAAACATTGTCGCCTTGGCACATCGCTCGATATAACATACAACGAACGTGATCTCGTCTTCCTTCCGTACAATTGTAGGTTATCACATCTAATAGTCCAGTTCGATCACGATATGTCACTCCATGGTAAACACGAACTATTTATGAGAATGCAATAAAGATTCCAAGAATCGAAACGATGCCAAGGTCTTTTATTTGTAGTTGTAAGATGTGGCCGATCTATAAAAAGCGCCCGCAAAGTCAACTTATGGGGGTTCTTCCAAAGAAACGAACCACCCACTCGTGAACATTTACCAACACGAGGGCATGTCTGTATGTTTGTTAGTTTTTTCCACTAAAGCCATCCATTTAGAGTCACCTAGCGACATATAAGCATAGCTTCCTTTCTATAACCTTTTTCAAGATCTGTTGCCAGACAAGAATGCCCAAGGAATGTCTACTCAGCCAAACGGGAGGAATTTCGTTCGAGCGTCACGAGCACTTAACGCCTAATTTAAAGCCTTTATGGTTGTCGCTCGTACGTTATCGAAATACGAACATCAGGCCATTTCGTATCATTTTATACCAGCTGCACCTTCGCACCTGGGGGCAGGGGGGAAGCAGGTGTGAAAAACTTTAAAAATCCCTTTAAAACGATTTCATCTGAATTGAAGCATGTGAATGAAGAGTTCAACAAGCTGTTATGTTTGATTTAGTCGTGTCTCATTAAGCCCTGCTTAAAATCAACCATCCGACGTACAGTCTCTAGAGCCTTTGACTCAGGGCCATTTTCTAATCGGCTGCACCAGAAATAAATGTCAACGAAAGCGAAGCGAGAAATAGAAAACATCAAAATTTCTGTAGGATATGGAAAACAAAGTATCTCAAAGAGCTACAGAAGCGTATCAAATGGAAGCACACAAAGCCAACATAGGAAATTGGACATCGTTTCACCATAAGAGAGGATAATCTGGCACCTAACGAGTGGCGAATGGGAAGAGTGGTCAAGCTACATCCAGGTAGCTCTGACAGACGGGTACGCGTTGTAGCCAATCTGACCGAAAAGGGGCCAACCATTGCCGTGGAAACTAAGGAGACGACTGCTTTTACATAAAACAATATAAGTGCAAACCATTTCAAAATTCTAAAAATGTATCAAATCTCACTACTCTTCCACCTAACACATTCCACCTCTCACACCATCAGTTATCCATATGAACGAAAAGTGACGGCAAATAGCGAAGGCAAGATGAATTGAGAAACAACGAAAAATTACTAGGAGAAGTTAACACGATGGTTTTTCTTAGACGTCAGTTGCATTTCAGTGGTAGAAAGCAGCACATTCGTGAAATCAAACTGCAATAGTTACATAATATCTCGTGTTCGCGAGCGCATCAAATACTGCAATCGATTGCATGGGCATCCTCACTTAAAGAAGAGTTTTTTAACAAATATCACGGATATGGAGCACGATTACTATTTTTGACTGCAGCTTATATGGAGTCACGATACTGTGCTGCGCTGAAAAGTGGAAGCGGCGATCGTCATTTTGCATGAACACTTTGGGGTGCCACAATTGCTCTAGAGTCTAGACACTGACTTTCTTTTACATATCAGTAGAAGTATATTTGCAAATTATATCATCCTTTCTGCGAAGAATATAACCAAGCAGTTCCGTTTTCTTCCCTTTGATTTCACCGCGCATATTAGGCCGCCTTGTGGGCGAATTGTCAGCGTAGTTTAAATCACTCAGCTTTTCCTCTTCATTTGTTGCCTGTAGAATTTAATCGGATACCAATATTAAGGTGAGTGACAACGAATGGCGAGCTTTACCAAAATTCTCTATTTATATTTAAGTTACTGCCGTTTTCGCTTTTTCGGGCCTAGATCTTTTATATATGTATGCCCGCCCTAACCTGCTTATGCGCTCCCATAATAGTCTTCAATTTTAGTACGAAATCTCGTTCATATAAGTTTACCGATCTACTATATAGCGGTTTTATTAATAGTAATAATGTTTATTGCCGAGCTGATAATTGGTTCCAGCCAGCCTATAAATCTTCACTCATCACAGCTTCTTTTACGCTTCACATAATTTTACAAGACAGCTTTTTCAAAGTTGAATTAAACGGTATATCAAATTTACAGCATAAATAAGAATTCATAAAATTAAGCACGAAATCCATGCAAATGCCAACTTAAGTAATACTTATTAAATTTTACAGCACATTACTTGCGTCGCATTGAGAGATAAAACATGTTTACACGGCGAATGTTGCTGAGCTGGCGAATGAGCTATCAGTGACACCCAAGAGGAAAACGCACAAGTCCTCCGCCTGCGCCTCCGCCTCCGCTCCGCTCCGCTCCGCTAACTAAGTATGTACTTCTGTTGCCCGCGATTTTGCCGCAACGATGAACACTTGTAGTCATTTGTCAGTTTACACTTGTCCAGGCGATGAACGACAGGCCTATAAAGCAAACAGCAGCGCGTTGAGCGTCGAGTGGCCAACGAGGAGACAAAACTTGAGTCTTGCAGGTGGCGATAAGGGAGTGAATGAAATAAAGAAATGGTGATAGGTAGTGTGGAAGTAGAGAAAAAAAACGTAGACTAAAAAGGAAGACACTTAAGGGAACTAAATGACGGCCGGGGGGGGGCTATACAAAGTGGTGATATTATCGAGGGAGCGGACATGGCGAAAGGTGTGGTGGCGGTGGCCCTTCAAAATATACTAGCTGGGTAAGAAGAAGCAAAGACATAAGGACACTGTTTGTTAAAAAAATATGTACAATAAAAAGCGTGCGAGCATATCGGCCGGTTTTCTGATGGCAGCGTGAAATGCACAGACACACAAACAAACAAACAAGTGCTGGATGTGTAATCAAACAACAGAGTACCGGAAATGACATCTTGAGGCTGGAGGCGAGTACAAAGTAACGGTACGAGAGGCTGCTGCTGACTGCCATGGCAAGAATGATGTCGGTAATTTTACTATGACTTTGCAGTTAATTTTAATGCTTAAATTGAGTTTTACAGACACGTTTGTGATTACTTTTCAAACCAGCAAACAGTGAGTAACCAGAACAGACAAAAAGGGGACGAATTTTAGGAAATAAGACTCTTGTTACGATCAAGGGAATGGCGCATAAAAAAGCAAAACCACTCGAATGCGCATAATTTACGCTGGTAGGCACACAAGTGCGTAGCAGAGAACTATGCAGACGTGGCGGAAGAAGCGAGCTCACCTTAACTGTAAACGGATGTGAAACTCAAAAACAAGAATAAATAAAAATAAACAGAGAAACTGTAAATACGGATTTGCTTCAATGTTTAAACGAAATTTGCTATGCCAATTACAACGCCAGCATTCCCGCAGGAGCAAATCTGGGAATCTGCAGAATAGCGAAATCGCATAAAGATAAAAAAACATTACTTGTGAAATGAGTAAATGTGCATTTATTTTCGCTTCCCGTATGGCAGCACCACATTTTTGTCCAGCGATTACGCGCGATCGAGTTCAAGCCGCTTTTCGACATTTTTCCCCCTTTAAGTGCTTTCCATTGTCGTCGCCTATAATATTCGCTGATGTATGCCGCCCACACATACGACAAGTGTGTACGGTTTGAAAGCCCGCTGCGCAGTAAAGTAGCTGCCATCATTGGTACTTAATGTCAATGAAACCGACCAAATTCGCAAAGCGCGCAGATATTGCACTCAGCTGTTGGGTGGCTATTATGCCTGCATGCTGGCGTGTGGGCGTGTGGGCGTGTGGGCGTGTGTGGTTGTATTTGCAGTGTTGTCAGAAGTAAAAACCAGCTCACTTAAATCCCGAGCGCTTTAATGAACGTTATGTATTTCGAGCGGATTGGACTTAACGCAGAAAGGCGCACAAACAAGTTCTTAATACGCCAGTGTGTTTGTGTGTGTGGCGTGTGGCGTGTGGGCGCTACCCAGTGAGCGTTGCAAATTCATTAAATCGGCTGCTGCTCTTTGGGCGGCTCATTTAGCAATGGTTATTTACCATGTAACGGGTGATTTTTTTGAGGTTAGGATTTTCATGCATTAGTATTTGACAGATCACGTGGGATTTCAGACATGGTGTCAAAGAGAAAGATGCTCAGTATGCTTTGACATTTCATCATGAATAGACNAAAAATGCACTGTTTGGTGTGGTTTGTACGCTGGTGGAATCATTGGACCGTATTTTTTCAAAGATGCTGTTGGACGCAACGTTACGGTGAATGGCGATCGCTATCGTTCGATGCTAACAAACTTTTTGTTGCCAAAAATGGAAGAACTGAACTTGGTTGACATGTGGTTTCAACAAGATGGCGCTACATGCCACACAGCTCGCGATTCTATGGCCATTTTGAGGGAAAACTTCGGAGAACAATTCATCTCAAGAAATGGACCGGTAAGTTGGCCACCAAGATCATGCGATTTGACGCCTTTAGACTATTTTTTGTGGGGCTACGTCAAGTCTAAAGTCTACAGAAATAAGCCAGCAACTATTCCAGCTTTGGAAGACAACATTTCCGAAGAAATTCGGGCTATTCCGGCCGAAATGCTCGAAAAAGTTGCCCAAAATTGGACTTTCCGAATGGACCACCTAAGACGCAGCCGCGGTCAACATTTAAATGAAATTATCTTCAAAAAGTAAATGTCATGGACCAATCTAACGTTTCAAATAAAGAACCGATGAGATTTTGCAAATTTTATGCGTTTTTTTTAAAAAAAAAGTTATCAAGCTCTTAAAAAATCACCCGTTACATTGCCTCTCCGTGTTCAAGGTTGGACTTTTTTATATTTTACATAAATACGCAGGAATGTGAAAGCTTTTTGAAGACTTGGCCCACGTCTGTGTTCACAAGCCATTTACTTAAGCACGAGCTATTTATATTTTTCACGCCTTTTTTCAATTGAGTTGACCACACGAAAAAGTATGCTCTCTGTGGCTTGGTGGAATTTTTTCTGAGAGGTTGCAGGGTAATTCTCAGTATGTCTGCGCATGGCCGCGCCCTCTCTCTCGACGGTGTTTGTGACATGAGAGTGTAAAGTTTTGCAGATGTATTCCGGTGCAGGTCTTGAAAGTGTTGGCTGTAACCATCCGATTAGTCTTCATAATCATAAGGTAAATTTTTTTTGCTTACTGGTATATCGGTAAGTACTTTTACGCTTATATTGGGTGTTATCAAAAATTCCATTGGCAGCTTGGCAAGCGCATTTTGGCAGCCACACACACATTCTCAAATTATATGTATGTATGTATTTGTGTGGGCATTAGTGTGCGCTTCATCGCTAATGTGGCCAAATGGAATACATTACGCTGCATGCAATTTTCGTTAATGAGGAAATGCAATTTTCATTTTGATGCCACAGCATTACAAACATATCAAATCCCAACGCTGTTGACAAGCGAAGGCGAAGCAGGGGGTGTATGCAAAGTGCGTGACATAAAATTTGAGTAAGTAAGAGCATTTGCTGTTATTAGAGCATTTTCGCTGTAGGGGTGCTAAAACAACGCGAAACAACGAAAAAAATAATGATTGAAAATGAGAGTGAAAATATCGATGCTTACTAAGTACCATAAATAAATAAATAATAATGTATTCGTAACAAAAAAAGAGCAAACAGTTTTGATACGAAGTCTTTCGATTGAAGAAAATCGCCAACTCTAATCCCTCAAAAATATTCAAGCGTTACTTTTTCCGGTCCGAAGACAATCCTTCGTAGTTAAACTGAAATTCAATTATGTTACTCATACGCCGCGTAGGCCCACACAGAATTTATTGCTCTCCTGGATAAGTATTTTCACAAGTGGTTTTTTGTTGTTGTTGTTGTGGTTTTTGTATAGGCAGAGGACCAAAAACTGTTGATAAGTATTTTTCAATAAGTTATTCACCTGTTTATTTAGTGCTTAATACCCACTGAGTGGCGCAAAGGGCGCCTACTCAAAAAAAAAAAACAAGAATAAAGAAAACCGTAACGGCGCAAGTTCTGCACCAGTTTGATTTGCTTTTTGCATGCTTTTAGGGATACTATTTATGTATGTGTACATATATTAAGGGTGGTTGTACGACATTGTTGTGCGGTGTTTTCTCGCCTAATTTCTCTTGGAATCTCATCGGACCGCCGCTATGCAAATTAAGCTGAACCTTGCAAATATGCTTACTAGTAGCCTTTTTTATTTTTTGTATATTTCTGTAATAAAGCAAATTAAAATGAACTTCCTGGCCACAACCTCTGAATTATGCATGGTGGCACAAAGTGCTGACGCGGTGTTCTTTGCCTGTAATTTTTTATAAATAAAAAATCTGCTTTTGGAATTTGGGTTTTGACGTAGTAATTTTTGTCACTTTTCCGGGAAAGTTATTCCCGGCCCTAACCATGTTTTCCAAGCGGGAACAATTCAAAAATATTAAAACTTAAAAACTTTTCTTATTTTTTGCAGCTTTGAATTTGTTAAGAAGAGAGTTATTTTAGACTCTCCTCTGTAAGAGCATAACATTTTAGTCAGATTCTGCAAACATATTTTTTCACCTAAATTCTTATAAATTGGCTACTTCGTGTGAGCGCTCAGGTGTATCATCGAAATTGGTTAGTGGCTTTACGTGCCCGCACAATGTTTGCGTAAAAATTTTCGTTTTCTGCTTAAAAATATTTGCTTAGCACAACGTACAACCGCACAAAAGTAGTTGTATATATTTTCATATTTTCTTAATCCTGTTGCACTGGTTTGTGTTGCGTTGGCTTTTCTCTAAGCCGAAAATATTTAAATAATCCGAAAGTTGTAAAGCTGAAGGAAAGCAAAGGATTTAAAAAAGAAAAACAAAAATTAACACAAAAATAAAATGCACAACCAAAATCATTTATGTACAAACGAAAATTATCCATTCCTTCCCTGGCTGCTGAACGGGAATTTTTCTATGAAACAGGAATAGAGAAAAATATAGCGTACTTAATTACAGTTACATACATACATAAATAAAATTGCCCTGTGCATTCACACATCAAAATCTTCAATGGCAAACCTTCCATTCGAAATAACTATCCAGCTGCCAATAAAATGCTTGTTTTTCAGACTTCCTCCATTGTTTTTTATTAAACACAAACTCCCACTCACGCTGCCACTTTTACTTTTTCACGATTTGTTAAACAATTTCAGCACGAACGCACACACCCATCTACTCATAGCAATTCCACTACGAAGCAATTGAAAATGTTGAAATATTGTTCATATCAAGAATTCAAGTATCTAGAAATTCTTAGTAAAACTGCCAGAGAAAACAGCAAAAATTTAGAAATATGAATGCACTGACGGGGGG
Source organism: Rhagoletis zephyria (assembly GCF_001687245.7). Classification (NCBI taxonomy): domain Eukaryota; kingdom Metazoa; phylum Arthropoda; class Insecta; order Diptera; family Tephritidae; genus Rhagoletis; species Rhagoletis zephyria. The sequence continues at coordinate 73,694 of NW_016158059.1, read as the reverse complement.
AAGAGCGCAGAGTCTAAGTAACCAAAGCCCAAGTAACAGCCAGAGAATGAATTTCAGTGCCAGCGTTGATAAGAAAGGAATCTGCAATATTTCGTTCAAATCAAAATTGTTAATGGAAAACAAGACTTAGTTAAAGAGTACGTTTATAATTTAAGTTGACAAGGAAAGCGTACGTTTGAATTTTCGTAAGGTGAGGTAGACTTTGAGGCATTTTGTCAGCATTCATTTTTTTTTATTTCCAGGTAAAATAACAAGGAATCTCCTCTGCGCGGTACAAAGTTTTCAAAATGTGGTGCGAAATGACACAAAATCCGTTAAAAAAAAAAAAATTTCGAATTTTTAATTTTTTATTTTTATTTTTTTTTTTCTTCAAATACGGCATGAATTTCCGTGTGACATAAACACTGGCACAAAAATCGGAAATTTTAGAAAAAAGCTTAGCCTAAATTGTAATTCTCTATGCCTCATGCAGTTTTCAAATTGTTTAAAAATCTTTTCGCGTGCCTTCCAGCATTGCCATTCTACTGAAGATTTGTCTAAAGACCATTTGCATGCAATAATTGGCACATTCTGACCCAATATTGAAGGTTGAAAAATAAATACTTGCCAGCTCCGATTGTATTTTTGCCATGAAAAGTTAATATACTTAGAACGGAAAGAGTCGCCGTTTACCGCAAAAAAAAAAAATTATGAAACGTGTAAAACCTCAATCCTTGTTTGCTTGTTTATGTCACCAAAGAAATAAAATCGCAATTCCGGTGATATTTGGTCTTGCCTTCTTATGTCTTATTGCTCAAAACTCGATATTTGTTAACCACAGCTCTATTTGGAGTTTACGAAAACAAATTTTTTAAATTAAAAAAATCATTCCTTTTCAAAACGAAAAACACCCTCTTGAAAGTTTCAGGATCTTTAAAGAACAGTTTTGTACAAAAAATGTTCTTTGCTTTTATGATTTATTACATTTGAAATATCTGGAATTTTTCCGAGCTTTTTTTATAAGATAATAAGGAACATTTGAGACATTCCAAAAATAGAATGCAAAATCCAGCAAAATTTAAAATTTTGAATTTTGCATAATTTTCCAATTTTTTTTAATTCATCTAAATAAAAATCACACCTTTTATCGATGTAGCATGAAAAAATGGCAAAAGAGATTTCAAACCTAGATTTGAAATACGCATGTATTTCTGTACTAGAAACTTAACTGCATGCATTTCGCAACGCTATCGACACCAAACAGGGTTTCCTCTATTAAAACCACTTTTGTGTAGTTTTTCCTGGTCAATCCTCCACAAAAACTATAAATGTGTGCTGCAATGAAGCACATTTTTTTTTTACAATCTCATTTAAAAGTCTGCCCATAAACAAAAGTAGTTTAAAGCGTAATCAATCCATAGCGAAACTACAAAACTAATATTTAACCGCTGCTATTATTGCCGGTAATTTGGATTCGACTCAGAAATGTCCAATGTTATTTCGCAGCAATAAAATATCCACCCGCGAACTTACCCACCGCTGATGATCCTTTCGCGCTCGCCGTAAAAATAATTCGGTATAAGCAAATGCACCACAATAAATCGCAAAGCTAGGCGAATAAAAAATAAGCCAATGTTAACTCACATATATTCAGCAGTAGCAAGGGTGGTCGTAAATTTTCAACGCTAAAGCTCAGCATAAGCGGAAAGCAGCGGCGGGTTAGATGGATATCCAGTCGCCCGAATGTTCGAACAAATCAAGAAATACATATATATGTGGAGGTCACACTCACACCAGCCAATGTAAGCGCAGTACTCACAGCAGACCATCACACTCGCGCTCAGCGCCGCATCCCCACTGGATATTCACACATCGTCAATGCGCCAACAAAACGCCCTCTAGGCGAGTTAACTCAACTCAAATTCTACACACGTCATGGCTGTACAACAGCCAAAGAGAAAAACACAAAGCACAAAAGCAACAACAGCAGCAGCAGTGTGGCATATATGTAAGCAGTGCTGAAATGCAACAAAGTAATCAAAAAATAACAAACCCCAGGAACAGAAACAAAAGCACAAAAACTATGGAAAATATTTCTTGAAACATCGAAATAATTCAGAATCACTTGGCGAATAAAGCAATTTCTGTGAGGCGGAGGCAGATGAGAATTGGCAAGCGGAGAGTGCAAGTGTTTTTAGCTACATACATACATACATATGTATATAGCACTGCCCAATTGACTCAAGTCACGTTTGTTCATAATTGAAAAGAAAAAGTTTTCTACTGTTCCAAAGCAAACAAAAAAACAAAATCGAAACAAATATTAAGAATTGCATACAACAAAGTAGTAAGGCTGGGGCAAGCAAAGCATGTACATACATATGTATGTTGATCGGAGTTGTAGAAGAGAAGTCTTTATCGTTCCAACTGTGGCTGCAGAGAAGCTCGATAAACTTAGCTCGAACTGCGATCTTCAGTTTTTATGTTTGAATTGTATGTAGAATTTTTATCTAACAAAAATCAAGTGGTTCACCAACACCATGTCGGGCGTCAAATGTCTAACAGAGTAATAGAAGTCAAATGAGGCTTTACTTAAACGGCTCACAGTTAATTCTGAGCTGCTATTTGGTTTAAAATTTTATGTGTACGTAACTATGACAGTGGGATTGAAGACAAGGTTCCTCACAGCTTTTATTCAGTCTACCAAAAAATAACAACAGTCGTGCTGCAAATCGTACGATTTGAAATCAGTGCGATTTACAAAGCTTATTTTGGAGATTTCTTAACGAAACGGCAACAATTTGGTCTTACATTGAAGAATATGATGCCATTTAGTATTTCTAGCAGTTTTTATTTGATATATTTATTACTTGCATTTATTATATTAAACAATCTTTTGCAAATCGCCCATTATAGTAAAAATTATCTTGTTCGTCCAAGGGGCAACATCTGCTCCGTATTCTTCTGTTTAAGGCTGGCATCGAGTCAAACCATTGACCAGAAATGTACACCTGCTGCGTATGCCAGAGACGATTACACCCAGTCTCCAGTAGAGTCAGGTGAAATACCTGCAGTGGCTGGGAGCACCTAAGAACCTGCTGAGGCCTTCGAACTCCAGGGTCCAGGGTAAACCGTAATGCGACATCAGTTAAATGCAATTCCTCTCTTTGCTGCCGCCATTTTATGGTATGTTTTGGAGTGCGCACACTCGAGAATGAACGAGCCACTTTCTAGGCCCTTGTTTCAGTGCTGCGTAACTCCCTGCTGCGATTTCATCTACTACTACTACTTCTCACTAACATATCGTATTGCGATTAGTCTCACAAGGTACTCAAAGATGTTACAATTCAACTGTAATGCACTCCAGAGCAAGATTGAAAAGATAAACATCTTCGTGGCTCGCCAGAGAATATTTATAGCGGCGTTCCAAGAGACAAAGCTGCGCAGGAATTCAAAATTGTTGAACTGCGCCGGTTACAACGTGCACCGTCGAGATAGCGACCGTGCAGTATCGTCTCATCGACATCGACCGTAGGGTAACACCCTAGAATGTCAGAGTATTTGTTGTTGACTTTGCTTCCTCGGATTAACAAAGCTGATTGGAACAGCTTTGCGAAAGTTACTGAAAGCACCTTTGCTGCCTTTCCCACAACTACTGATGATTATGCAGGTGAGCGTAAGTTCCACAGGGTCCTTCCTGCGGCGGCAGTCTGCTTCATTCCTGTTCTTAGGCATTTCGGAAAGCCTCCTGAACTTACCAGCTGAAGAGGCTGTTCTGGCCAACGAGCGTGAAAGCTTTCGCCAGGTTAGTCCCAGAAATCCCCGCATTAGGCATCTCAAGCTCTTTCGGTGACCGAGCCCCGTCGAACATGGAGCAATGTGTGAGTTATTTTAGCCGAAAGAATATGCTGCATCCTTCGTTGGACATAGCCACAAACTGCACAAAACGCAGTGTGCCTCTTTCTTTCACCTGCGGTGAGGATCAGGTTACAATTGGGAAGGCGAAATCTTCCAAAGCCATAAGTTCCGATGAAATTTTCATGCTGATGCTGAAGCAATTGGGTTCCATGGAAGTGGACTTTTTCACAAAGCTCCCTAGTTTGTTCATGGTCATTGTGATCATTCCGGAATCTGGTAAACGGAGAGAGTGGTCTCACTGCTAAAGCCGGGGAAACTGCGCTCAACACAGGAGTGTAATATCCGCTGTAATTGACGACTTGTTCTTGAAAAAAAAAAAACGGTTGCCTTTCCGAACTATCTTGCTTCTTCATTGAAAAGAGCCGAACCATCTCCCCTAGCAAATCTTCTACCACCCTTTAAATCGTCCAGACGAAAGAGTTCAGGCTACAGCTGTGCACTCAAATCGATGCCGAACCGAACTGCGAACAAACCCAAAAGACAAGGGAACATTGTTGGCCACATACAATTGGCCGGCCGGTTCTAAACTAAAAACTAAAACGGCGCTCCGGTGTGCCACGGGATGCCATCTGATGCCGCCAGAGCACCATCTGTATGCCGAGGTCGAAATGCTCACCGTCAGAGGTTTATACAACACCGTTTGGACTTGATAGCTTACCGACAGGCATTCATAGGGAGTCGGTCTCAACCTGCACCAACTCTCCACCTGTGAATGCCTTTTGCGAGCACAGTTACTTGACGTGAACGAGGAGACACACCATAGCTCAACTTCGCTCTGGATACTGCAGAAGGTTCAACATCTACCTGAGTAGAATATGAAAATGCCGATGTGCCCAATGATTGTCGCATGCCCTCTAAAGCCCTTCTCCCTCTAGTCCAACGCTTCCTGGACCTCCCGTTGGTCAAGCTTGACGAGAACGATTAAGGGACAAACCGATCTGAGCAGGGCGAAGTAAGCCGCCACAACAACAACAACAGAGGTAAGTAGAGCGTATTTTCGTACCTTCTAAGAAATTCATTCTTTCTATTTAATTTAAGATATCATCTGCAACTCTGTGTAAGCTTTGAGGAGAGCAAGGCCTTGACTTTGGCCCTAAATTTGCACATTTTAAGTATTGCAGTCAAAAACTTATTAAATTTATACATTTCTCATATTCATGGGAAGACGGACGTAAAGTTCAGTCGAAATGTGGAAAAGTAAAACGGAAAATACCATTGCTGAAAAGGAATGCGAAGTTGTTTGGCTCTCATAAAAAATGTTTGCATCAATGACTTGTGTTTATGCGTATTTCCTTATACATATATGGGAGAATTACCTGTGCACTCTAATACAAATGTGTGTGTGTGTATGTAAGTATTTGATATTTAAACTATTTTCGAACGTTGTCTCAACAAAGCACGCTTTCATACACCTACATACATATATAAAACAGTAATTGTTCATGAGTATTAGAGCAGAGTAGTAGATAAATGGTGGGTGAAGTGGAACTCAAGTGCGCGTGCACACTTTCCAACAATTTGCGACACAGCGGCCAGCAGTGCGTATGAGTAACCTCAACTTTGTAGAACAACATGAAAGCGTTTTCCTGCATCAATACATATGTACGTACATGCATACATACATAAAATCCATATGTAGACATACAAATGTGCGTTAGTATTATTAGGCTATCTGCACACTTGTCGTCCAATCATAGTTGGGTTATCGTCTCGCTCTGACGAGGAAGCAACTATGAATGGACGACCAATGTGCGGAAGGCCTCAGCTATGTTTGCTGTATTACGACTGTGCGTGTTTGTGCGTGTTCTGCCATGTGCGTCGTACCAGTGATGCCAGAATAATGCACATGAATGACTTTTCACGGTCAGCAGCGACCAGACTCGCAGCTACAAAAGCCGCAGCGTCAAACAATGCGAAGCGATCTGCGCACAATGGCGAAAGGTATGCGGCACAACAAAAGCGTAAGAAATTAAATGAAATAATGCAACGCAAAGTTGAGAAAAGTTTTCTCCGTTTGCTTTGGTTTTTTTTTTGCTTATTTTTTGTTTTGTTCTTTGTTGCGTGTAGTTGTGTGAAGAAATGTGTTAATTTTCAAAAGTTTACGGTATTAAACTTTTTATATCTTAGAGGTAGCAAGGAAAATACATGTAAATAACCCTTTTTTTTTGTTGAAAGTGCAATGGACATTTCATGTGGCAGAAGTTATTACCAGTTATTTCGTGTTGTTGAAATTACTCGAGAGTAAAAAGCTTCTACATAATGCTTCAGCATTTTTTTTAGATTCTTTGAACACGTTTGAAAAGACAAGAAAGGAAGTCAGGCAATTTAAGTTTTATTTCGAATTGCTGACGCAGAAAAAGTTGCAAGTTCACTAACTACATTTGAGAGGTCGTTTGGGTCACTGAGGTGTAACTGTAACCCACAAAGAAAAGAGAAAGTGTTAGCCAAGCTACAAGTAAATAATAAGCGAATGCTAAAAAATCTATCAAATTCACAACATTTTTTGTTTCTTTTCTTTGAAGTTTGGTTATAGAAAACAACAAAGTAATAAAGATTGATTTTATTTCTTAGAAAGCTGTTCCTCATGGTTCTTTGTAGCGTTATAACGGTCGATAATAACATTTTCTAACAACCCTCAAGAGCAGATATGTAGGCCAAGGAAATATGCCACTTTGGAGAAAGCTTACCTAAATAAGTGTAAAAGCAAAGAGGCAAAAAAGTAAACAAAAAATTCTAAGTGCATTAAAGTATAAACTCTATCTTGGATTTTTTATTTTGAGAAAGAGTTATCAACTATTTTTTATATTAAATTTTGTTAGACAAAGTTTGTCTGATATTTTTCTGCGCAGAATATTTTTTAGACTTTCACTCATAAAAAGTAGAGGAAAGATTTACCTTTGGGCATGAATATTTCTAAATAATTATTTGTCATGGCAGGAATACACTCAGAGGTTTGCCTTTGTTTACGGACAGGCTACCGCTATTGGAAAATTAGCCCGAAAAAAAACTACGAAGCATGCAAAAAATATATCGTAGGACTTTCAAAAGGTCCCAAAAAAAAATAATTAAATATTCCGAAAAATAAAGCACGAGGAATCGTAGAACGTCCCGAGAAATCCCAAAAATTCTATTTCTTTCACTAAGTGCATTTTTTTGATGCCTTAGAATATTTTAAGCCAGAATTACCAAAAAATAGCTGTCGACGCAATCCTTTGTAGATTTTTGGTTTTTCAATTTCGACGCAATTTTCATGGCCCAATGGTAAGCCTCGAGCTATGTAACGCTCTCAACTGGGCTGTTGCACCGTGCAATTCTAATATGAAAGCACGACCAAAATCTGTAACCTAAAAAAAATAAAAATTCAAAATAACCTTCAACTAGGACGAAGAAAAATATGAAAGTTTTGTCTCCAGTGAATAGGTTGGGCTACAAAAATTCAAATATCAAAGCACTGATAAATGGTAGCAAGGGAAAAGTTTATTGATCAATGTCGGCGCTACAGAATGGGCCATGTAAAAGAGCACAAATTTGGAGTCTCGATTGGACTCTAACTACTTTTTTGGCCGCAATGTGGAAGCCAAACATTTAGTAATGAGCAAGCTGGCCTCCGAGGTGTCTATGTAACGTCTTCTATACTAAGATTCCTTCAAGGAATGACTGGGTGTGGCAACGAGCCGTAAACTTTTTCACGAATGGCTTAAAATTTAGATGTAGAGTTGGTGGAGCTCTTTGCAGGGAAGCTATTGTCAGGCTGACGGAATACTGCAGTATTTTTCAAGCCAAATTAGCTTTTATTAAGGAAGCGTCAGACTTGCTTCGGAAGTGTGCGGCATCAGTCAAGACCGTGAACGCTATAGCACTCCAAACTGATCAGGGAATATTTGACTTCCCTCCCAACCGCGTCGGAGTATTTTCGAGTCAGGATTATTTGGGTTCCTGGTCCCAGCCAAATGGCGGGAAACTGCATGGTTGACGACTAGGCAAGGAAGAAACCCTTGTCCTCCTACGGTTCACTCAAGCACAGTTGGGCCTCATTTAAGCTAAGCGAGTGCCGTTTAAAAACTAGGATATATTTGTCTCAATCCTTCGTGGTTTTTTAGATGACTGGAAAGTAACTCCTATTAATACTGTTCTTAAAACTCGGTACATAAGTAACGTTGTAACTTAAATCAACATCTTTTGAACATATTTTGGTTGAAAAATTAAATTTTTTTACCAAACGCATGATTTCGCCTAATTAGCATGGCTTTGTCGCCAGTCAATCTACGGTTACTAACCTTGCAACTTTTTCTGAAGGGTTTCATTCGATTTCAATTAGTACGTTAGTCTTATTTTATTGCGAGGAATTAAATCTTCTTCGTGTAGTTGGTGCTTTGCAACTTCATAGCTCATCGGAGCTCCTTACGCTACCAAAGCCTCAGCTTAGGTTCTTGGAGGGCGCTTTGACATGCCACTGAGCGCATTCGAAATTTCGTTTAGCGGCTTGCGGCATCTCGCCGACTAAATAATGATCCCCGTACAGTTTTCGTTGTGTCGCAAGCGACAATCTCCTGGATGTCCAAGTGCGTCGCTTGTCTTTGGGAAAATAAAAAATAACAGTTAGGTTAACTCAAATTGGTATTAGCATTAAAAATATTGAGCATAATTAATTTAAAACAATCTTTCAACTATTGCTATGAAGCCATGTTTTCGCATATTTAGCGGTTAACCAAGCTACCCTTAATAAATAAGAAAATAATGCGACGCAATTTACTTCAAAAATTAGAAATTCCGTTTGAAGTGCCATTAGGGTTGACACAAATTTATTTATTCAATAAAGTAGAAAATCCATAGGAAGAGAAACACACTGGTAAAATAACTAACTACATAAGTGAAAGTGTAGTGGCGTGTGCGAACCGTCAAACCATTTTGGCGCTTTTGGCTAATGGAAGTTAGCGGTGTTCACTTTAATAGTTTTGCAGATGACATTTTGATAAATGAGTAGCGCTGCCAAGTAATGCGAATTTTTAGCTAAAATATAAACACATTACATGCATATGTACATGCGTAGATACATGCAATGCTTGCACAACCCACACAACTGTGTAGACGAAGCAGCATAAATATTGCTTTATTGCCACGCTCATTTATTCCAAATCCAATACATAAGCGAACAAACTTTCGAATGCTTTGCTAGTGAATAATGTTCATACACTGAGAAAAGAGCCAGGTTACAGCGACTATATACAGTTTCCGTTAAACAAAAAATACACTAAATTGACATAACTAAAGTATTTTCTCAGTGTAGGCAAGTGTGCATGGATGGGATTCCACAAAGACCCCCAAAAGTATGCTGCTCTGATTGCAACAACTCTCGACTAGGAAAGCTACTAAAGCGAGCTGAGCACAGAGCTCAGCAATGCTAGAATTTGTTGACAAACATAAGTGAAAACTTGTAGAAACACACGCACACATAATTACTTATGTTTGGTCATGTTTCTGTACATATGTAGGTACTCTTGTGTTCAGCTGATTAAGTCATGTAATATTTTGACTAATTTTGGCTATTTTTCGTTTCCTTATTTAATGTTTTTATAAAATTCTAGCACTTTACCTAACCAGCGCAACATAAATCCACATTTCAAACTTCGTACAAAAATTCAAAAAACTTTAACCCCTTAACTTTAACATTTGCACCCGAAAAATTTTAACTTTTAATTCAGAATTTTTCAGATTTTTAAAGTGCAACTTTTAAGACACTGGCTTTGATTTTTAATATTTTTTTTGGCTGACGGTGTTGTGCATTTTCTTCCATATAAAATATGCTCGACAATTTCGTTTGTATGGGAGAAAATGCTTAGCACCATCAGCAAAAAAAAAGTTCGAAATAAAAAGTTAAAATATTTTGGGTGCAAATGTAAAAGTTTGTTGAAATTTCATTATTTAGACGAAGTTTGACATGTGGATTTATGTCGCGTTAGTTAGGTGAAGTGCTAACCTTTTATAAAACAAAAAAAAAAAAANAAACATTGCATAAACAAAAGCAAAATAGCCAAAACTAATCAAAATGCCACTTGATTTAATCAGCTGACCACCAAGTGTATGTTCATTAGACTGGATCAAAAATATCGACAATTTCAATTTTTTTTTTTTGTAATTCCTTGTAAAATATTGAGGCATATTCTGTATTTCATATTTCATACGAATCGAAAAGTTGAAATTTTTGTATAGAACGTGATAAGAAAATTTCATGATTTTCGATTCGTACGAAAACAAGAATACGCTCCATTTTCGGGACAGTGGAAAAAGACAACTCGTCGCGCATTTCTATTTCCTTATAAATAACACAGGAAAAAAATTTTGAAATTTCGAAATTTTTTATTTTCAAGCATCGGAATGCGGTATACATATATTTTTTTTTTTAAATTGAAGGCTGTAAAAAACATCGCTGTTTCAAAAGTTCTTACACATAAAATTTGAACATATGAAAAATCTAAATTCTCTATTCTCGGTGAAATGATAAAACCCTTCAACAAATATTAGGCGACTTTCTTCACTGTGGCAAAAATATGTATTTCAGAAGTGATTTTGAAAAAAACTCAGTCGCTTTTCTGAACCAATCTAATGCACATACATACATACATACATATATATGTACGTTCATAAGTTCCACGCGCTCATTCCATCCATCGTTGCAACGTCTTGGCCGATTTGCTATGACGAACACATTTTTAACATTTATTTGACAGCCGAGTGGTCGGTTACTCTGGCAATGTACAGCTAACACTAAACAACAACAAAAATCGAAAAGTAACAAAATAAAGTTGAGCCAAACTTAAGCAATGCGCGCTCACTTCAAAGCAGAAGTGCAATTTTTAACAAGTATTGTACTATATGTATGTATATGTATGTGGATATGTGCTTAAGCGTACCTACATACAGACAAGTTCATACATAAGTACGTACATAAATATATATGTGTGTATTAATGTCTCATTTTGTGATTTGTCTTGCCGAAAATGAAATTAAATTGAAACAAATTTGACAGGCAGCGAGAAAGCATTATTAATAACGTACAAGTACATTTATTTTGTTGGTGGAATGCGAGTTGGTTGCATAGAAAAGAGGTGGAAATGAGGGTGGCAGTTGGCAGTTGGCAGTGGCAGTGGTGTGATCAGCAAGGCATGTGACGCATATGGAAGTTTGGTAAATACAAAATAAATTCGGGCAAAATTAATTTATGAGCATTCGGTGCTCCAAATTTATGCTTGCACTAACACATGCGTACGAAAGCGTTAATGTAGTAACGAGTACTTATAGCAAAGCATACATATGTATGTATGTGCGAGCTTACGCGTGTTTGTAATGCTGAATATTTCAAATGTTCATACATACATATGTGTGTGTATGTATATAAATCTCGCATAGCTTATAGCTCGAGCTAAATAAATGTGTTAGCGTCGTGATTTTAGTTGTCATTAGCCAACATCGCTTTTATTCAAACCGAAGTCTCATGTGGCAGCACTAGTGGGAATTAATGCGAAAATCAGTTAAATATATATGTATGTACATATATGAGTCGTGAATGTGAATATGTGTGTGAAGTTTGAAAAATATGTGTTCGTTAAATTCGGGTAATGAAAATTGTGGATTACACTGTGGAATAATTTTAGTGTTTTTTGTTAAGGGCCTCTGCTAAATTATACCCAATTTGTTCTACATCAAAACAGTTTTTACAGTATGATGAAATGTTACTTTCCTGATCGAATTCTTATATTTATTTATTCATGTTTTGTTATTTCGTTTGATCTAACGCGGACATACATGGCATATGAGTGACATTATTTCCTGCTCATATTTCAGGCAAAAGAAGGAGGTAATAATTCAATTTAACGCGCGCTGTGAAGAACCTCCCGGTAGAGTTATTTAGATGGTCTCTTTCCTTTACAAAACGATATTTCTTCCGCCTTAATACAATGGAGAAGAAACAAACCATCATTGATAGTTACGCTAATTGCCAAGAGTTTTTAAATATTTAAACATATTTCCTGCAAATTGATGACGCATTGCGGCTTTAATACAAAAATCAACCTTTGCAAAAATCTGTCCGATTTGAGAAACCCTTACCCCAGTTCTAACATCGCCCAAATGGGACCACAGCGGCCAAAAATGCTCGCAAAAGCGCACTATCCAATTTTGAAAAAGCATTTACGCACACTTATAGCAAAATATCCAACTAACCCAAATCAAACAATTTTTTAATAAGAATACATATTTCTTTGCAATCATGAGTTGAGCGTAAAGTAGATGCAATATAAAAAATAAATTATTAAGAAAAAAATTTGATTTTGTGGCAAATAATTAAAGTATATATTATTATAATTAGAGCCAATTTTTAATATTTCTATGGTCAAGCACTGGTTGAAATTTCTATATATCTGTTAAAATTCATAAAAAGGCTTAACTTGAAATTCTACATCATTTTGTGAGTATATAATTTTTTCATTTAAAAAGGAACATTTACAAATCTCCGAGGAGCCGAGCTTAGAATAATTAAATATTAAGTGCGCATGTAAAATCTTGCAATTCTTTCAGAATTGCAGAATTAATTAAATGCATTTCCTAGTTATTCCAGATTTCTGGATATTTAGAAATAAGTTTTTTAACACGAACGGGTGCCTTACAAATAAAGGTATTTAAGTATCCTGGCACAGCTGCATATTTCTAAAAAGGTGGAGCACTCAAATCTTAAATTTTATTTTTATAAAACTGTAAAATCGAAACCACAGATACCGCCTTATTTTAAGTTCGAAATGCCTTAATAAATAAAAATATGTATAACGACAAATCTTGCCTAAAATAATGAGAGTTATTAGTTTATCATTCGCAAATAATAATCTAACTTGAGGGAGAATTCTAAAAGTAGTAAAAAGTTTAAAGAGGTTTTACCTCTACTTTTTTTTTAATTTCATTATCTAAAAATATCTTTAAGTTATTTATTGTAAACGAAAGCGCACCCAAGAACTATTTACTCAGAGAAAATCTCAAGAATTTCTGCAATTATTATTTATTTATCAACCGGACTTTTCAATTCACCACATCGAAGCATTTGCAAAGTGTCCTTCTGTTTGTCTGCCCTCCATTGTGTCTCCCTCACCATACATACATACCTGCCGTATAACCCAACACTGATCACTAAAATAAATGTTCTCAAATTACTCTTCAGCCTAACTGCACTTTAATACAGAACGCAGATAAATAGCGGTACATTCATTTTGGATGCTTCAACGGCTGCATCTGCACTTCACTCCACTTCATTTCACTCACTTCACTAGATCAAATAAACACCAACAATTTGAAGCGCTAAGCTAAACTAAGCAAAGCACGCAGAGCTCAAGTAAACAAACAAATACAATAAGAAATAACAATAATAACAACAAATAGTAATAGTAACAATAATAAATAGGAGTGAAAACAATGGTTGTAGCCGAGCAGAGCGGCAACAAAAAAGTTACACCAACAATAATAATAAAAGAACGCAAAGCAATTGTGCGAGTGTGGCAATGAATAGCAAACAGTTAAGCGCTCAGTAAGCAGAAACGCTCACAAAACGAACATAAATAAATAACAAAACCGGCGGACAGCAGATAGATTTATGGATTGCCGGTAGATTCACACAATTCGCAAAGCGCACCGTTACGGCGCATCCAGCGAAGCGGTGAATAGTTGGTGGTGGAGGTGGAGGTGAATAGCAGCAAAGGAAAGGATGAGGCGCGACAATTGATGACAAAGAATGTGAAAGTATTTTCGTGGTGTGGTCATCAAACGCGGAACGCGGGTGAGTGCCCCTCGAGAGAGACGGGTGGTTGCGGCGGGCGTGAAGCGCATAATTGAGTGACAGCAAGTGTGGGCGCATAAATACCTTGAAGTGGTGCAAAATGTGGCATGAAAATGCCGGAGTCATCATTCTTGCACCAAACAGTGCGGACTATAGTCGTGGGTGTGACTTTGACTGCCTGACAAGCGGTTAATACGGCATTTACAGGCTATTAATATATCTAAGAAGTATCTATGCGCAAATTTTTGTTAACTCTCTGTAGTAGATACTCGTACGAGTCTTGTTTTGAGCAAAGACAAATGAAATTTTGTGTGTTCGTATTTGATAAGTGGGAAACTTTCTGGCGGGATTAACCCTAGGTAAATTGCGAATCCATCAGAATTGGCTTACACGATTAGTCGTCGAAGAGTTCATCTAGCACAATGGCTGATCGTCAGCCAGAATAATGTACTGCATGTCAGCATTAAGGACTATGATTATAAAAGAGCCCCCCACTTTGGAAAAAGAAGTTCAAAATGATTTAAAAATGACATTTATTTATAGTTGGAAATTGCTAAGCTCTACGAACTCCCTCGACCGCCCTCAATCTTCACGTGGCCAGATGGATTTAGCTTCATTGCATTTCAAGGCCTTCGCCCAGCGCACTCAGAGCAGACTAAAGCCCATTTGGCTAGAAGTAGACCACATTAGGTCAGGGGAGCACCCTCAAGGGTCGATACGATCGAAATAGATATTCACCTCTTTAAAAGGTGTTACACTAAAGAGCAACCAATCAGAAGCCTCCTGCATTGCGGACAGCTCTAATTGGAATACGCTACAGCGATCCAGCGGTCTGAATTGCAGGTTAGTGTAGAGTTCTTCGGAGAAGATCCCTCCACCTACCTTAACATTCAGCTTCGATCCGTCCGTTAATATGATTACAGGATCCCGATTTTCAGATGCTACACAACTCTAGTCTCCTCTCTTGCAGGAATTGTGGGTGGAGAAAGATCCCTTCGGACCCACAAGCGGCATGCAGTGGTCTGTCCGATTCGGTAGGAAGTCGAAGATTTTTAGAATTTTGCCGTGCCCATAGCTCGAGGCGAACCTAAAGCCTACCTTACTTAGCCTTAGTACGGGCAGTTCTGCCTGCTAAGTCTATGGACACACCATTTAACTTAGCTTTAAGCGCCAGAGCAGGAGCGGTTCAAAGGGTCTCATTGATCTCAACTAAGGCTTCTCGTAGCACATCTTCCAGCTGCTTGATCATGAAGGCCTTGTTTAGTAAAATTTGCGTAATTATAGTTTTAAAAAGCCAATGAACTACTTTCGGTGAGAGACTCCAGCGCTTACCAATTACCCCATGCAACAATAAAGAGTTATTGTAGCTTTCTTGACTCTTGCCTCTTACCCTATCAGAGAGCCCTAGTGGAAGTCCGCCCATTGAGGTGATTAGGCAATTCGATGCCTTAAACCCCTTTATTTGTATTTTTTTACTAGAAATTATGAGATACCGAATTGTCTCATCCATTCAGGACCCGGCCCAAGCTACAAGCCCAATTCTACAACTGAATTCAGGTGATCCTGCATAATTTCAAACAGCGTTTCTAGAAACTTTCTATTTGTTATCAGGTCTATATCTATTGTCAACATAGGCAACCACCCGGCAGCTGTTTCTCTCCAGAGCCACTTACCCAGAGCTACGCCGAAAGAACTCCACCTTGCAGGGTAGCTCTACTCACACATCTTCAGATTGAAGCGCAGTCCCATTCTGCCGCAACGGTTCTGTTGCAAAGCATGCGGTAAATAAACCTTACAAGCCGGCTCCGACCTCAAGCTTATTTAGGGAGTTTACTATAGCCTAAGGCAAGACGTTATGAAAAGCCCCTCTATATCAAGGAATGCACCAAGCGTGAATTTCTTCTGCGACAAAGGAACGACCGTGTGTAGAGCCGTTTCAACAGACCTGTCCTGCAGTTAGCGGGCTGATTCCACTCTCTAAGTGTACCATATCTTATGTGCAGATCAATAAGTCACCCCAGCGTATTCAAAAGAAGCGAGGAAAGACTGATCGCTCTGAAGTCCCTTGTGATACATGCAATACCTTTCCCGGCTTAGGAATAAAAGTTAATCTGGCTTCCCTGTCCTGCACATTCATATGCACGGAAGAAGTGAAAAGCGGGTGAATGATGAATCCAGTACTAGAATTTATATTGCAATGGGCTGATGGTCCACAATCTTTCAAGGCAAATAGGCAGTAAATTCGGAGTTGGAGAAGAGGTGCGTTTTTAGTTACTTTTTCAGACAGCCGAGCGGCTATTAGCACACTCTCCCAGCCCACCAATAAGTGGCTTTAAACTCTTTTATAATGTTAGTAGGAAACACACAGCTGGGTATCAGGTAGCAGTTGGATCAAAACCATGGGGTCACCGTCGAAATGGCGAGCGCCTTCCGTCGTGGGGTCGATACCATTTTATGAACCCGGCTAGTCTCCAAGTGTGGCTGTTTTTTCTCTATAATAGGCATAAATCTTTTGAACACAGCCAATATCGGGTTGCTCAAAGGATACCAACCCAGTCACAATCGTGCACGCTCTCACATGGATCGGATTGGCTTGGTCACAGCGGCGGAAAGACACCTTCGACTTGACGACGAAGTGTTGCCATAGCACAGTCTGTGTCGTTGTTATGTGCTGACCGGACTAAGTCTAAAAACACTTAAATTCTTCCATAATCGAATCCTTTATTCTTAGTAATTTGTTTACAAGGCACTGTCGGCATTTCTTATATCTTTATCTCGTTTTACCCCTTAGATGCTTAACCCCATTCTGAAGAGTGTGTTAGTAAGCAATTTTAGTGATTCCGCATCCTTTTCTTTTCATCTACCACATTGGTACCTGACAAAGGTTGGGTGGATTGATGTGCTTTTTAAACAATACTCTACTCAATCAAGCAGACAATGCACAGACAATTTAATATAGCCAGTGCTCATGCTAGAATGAAATACCCTGTATTTTAGAAAAAATTTAGTTGTGCAAAGGAGGCATCGAATTGACTGGTGTTTCCTTGTTGCTGCACTTAGTAACATTCTCTTGAAATCCTTAAAATAAATGCACAGCACGTTTTGAATAAATGCAGTTATGGTTGATAGGAAAAGAATTTGCATTCATATTCCACAGCAAATGAAATAAGAGAAAAATGGAAAAATTCTAAAATTAAATTTCTTGATGTAGACAAACGTGGTGAGTAAACTAAATGCATACATAGATGGGACTTGACGACATAACTGGCGCTGGCTGCAGTAGGAAATAAAATAAAATCTAATATTGCAGTTTACACTCTGTAATTGCTCAACCGAACAAAATGCAAACGCAAATTTTTGCGAAATTATCAAGTGCCATTAAAACCCTTTCAGCTCACCACGAAATGCGCCCGCCATTACACAGCTAATAACATTTGCGTATGTAGCTGCATTCACGCGATGTCATTTGCATGAGCACTACTAGCACGAACGCCAAATCCCACATGACACAAACAACAAACGCGCACAGCTACACAAAAGTGTACGGCAAACGCAACGCAACGCAAGTGCCAACAAATCCGCCAAGCGTTGCCACATAAGCGCAGCGAAAATTGAATTCTGCTAATTTAATTTGCAATTTAATTTACGATCAAGTTGTGAACAAATCGAAATTCAATGCTAATCCACACACACACACACAGACTCGCCGACACACCGAGACACCATCTGCATTTACTTTTGCAATTTTTCTACACCAAAATGGATTACTATTTGTATTTGCAACAAAAAGGGAAGAATACAAAATCGCAGCAAGGTTGGAGAATCCATGCAGCAGCAGCGGCAAGTAAAGGGGAAGTGAACAGTAAGCAACCAGCATTACGCGCCGCATGTTAACACGTATCGCCATACTCGATTGGCGCCAGGTGTTTGTTTGTTGGTGGGTGGTGGCTGCAGAATGCAGAAAGGCTTACACCGAATAAACAAATAAAAAAAAAGTAAAGCGAACAGAATAGAAATTCGGCACGAAAAGTAGAAAGGTAAATCAGCAGAGCAGCAGGTAAATCGGCAAACGCTTCACAGACATTTTGGCAGTTGCCAGCAACAGCTGCTGGGGTCGCTCGCACGCGCACCACCTTCCCCCCCGCGGGGAGTAATGGCAGGTAGGCAGGCGAGAATGTGAATTGACTGTGCAGTTGAGATTTAAATTTACTTTAGCTGCGATTACAGGCGTATCAAATAAATTACATTTGATTTATTGGTTTGCAATTCGTTACAAAGCACACACATATACATACAAGCGCTCTTACGCACACACATACATATGTGCATCCACAGCAGCCACAGAAAGTGATCAGTTACAAAAATCCTCTGTTGCGATTTGTTGCTACGTGCCTTTGTGTGTTTACATATGTATGTATGTATGTACAATCGCAAAATCACATAGCAATTGTCAGCTGATAGTGGCTTTCGGGTTTAAATTTCACTTAATATAATAAACCGGCGAAAGCTTTGGCAACTGAGTGAATTTTGGATTTGCCTGGCTCCATTGGATTTCGCATTTCGCACAAATCAAATAATAACGGGTGATTTTTTTGAGGTTAGGATTTTCATGCATTAGTATTTGACAGATCACGTGGGATTTCAGACATGGTGTCAAAGAGAAAGATGCTCAGTATGCTTTGANATTTTTTGTGGGGCTACGTCAAGTCTAAAGTCTACAGAAATAAGCCAGCAACTATTCCAGCTTTGGAAGACAACATTTCCGAAGAAATTCGGGCTATTCCGGCCGAAATGCTCGAAAAAGTTGCCCAAAATTGGACTTTCCGAATGGACCACCTAAGACGCAGCCGCGGTCAACATTTAAATGAAATTATCTTCAAAAAGTAAATGTCATGGACCAATCTAACGTTTCAAATAAAGAACCGATGAGATTTTATGCGTTTTTTTTAAAAAAAAAGTTATCAAGCTCTTAAAAAATCACCCGTTACTTAGGCCCTCTGAGCGCCGTAAGTGTTTTTCCAACTTGAACTGCAATATTTGTTTAGGTGCCGCTTAAGTAGTCGGTCGTAGTGTGAAAATGCATGGCGAAGGAGGGAATAATTCTGTCTGTGTTCAATTAAATTTATTTCAATATTATTGAAAACAAAATATTGCTACTTAGCAGACTAACTACATACATAAATGCAATACGATATACATAAATTTAATTTTCTCTCTGCTCAAAATAAGCTGAAAATAAATACTTGCAGCTGCATCAAACAAAGAGGGAAGGAGACAAAACTTTGCTAGCAATAAAGTTTTATTATTTCTTATTTGGAATTCCGATGGCGAAACCAACTGATAGAAAATATAAAAATCGCAGGCGTTTCACAATGGAAAGAAATATGGCACTTCAAAAATGTTAACCAACAAAAAAAATAAAATAAAATAGAGGAAATGTGGCACGGCATAATTTAAATAAGTATTTCGTCACTGCGACGCAAAAAAGTAATAAATATGACGAATATTTATGCCTTTAACAAATACTCGAAGTTGCTGAAAATTTAAGTGAAAAAAACGACAACTATAAATGCTTTACAATTGATTGAATGGAAATTATGAAAAAATTAACGGTACTCCTAAATTTGTATATGAAAGTGGAAGTCGGTTGTATATTTTGCTTAAAAATTCCTTCTTTAGTAAAAAGTTCTAAAAACTTAAGATGCGCTCAACTTTCAAAAGTCAAAAAAAATGTTAATGTTTTCGATGGAGATGATGATTTTTCACGATTGGCTATTTTATTTTTTTTTAATATTGCAAATACCGAAAAAAAATTAACTGAACTTGTTTTTTTTTTTGTCTGTAGCTCATGCATTTCAGTGCTAAATTCTTTTAAGCTGTGCAGTAAGTGAGTATGCATTGCATATTTTTAGGACAATGTTTTCAGTCGCAGTTAAACCGCACGACTTTTAAATCTTGGCACCACCCTCACTACAATATTCTCCACTTCCATTTTTTTCTTTGCAGTTAAGGGACTAACATTCAGACTTTTATAACATTTTATTTTGATTAAGTATTTGATAACTGCAAATCGCAGTGCCTTAAAATATGTAAACCGCCATCGAATGCTACGAAAATTAAACGAAATTTAAAAGCACCCAACCATCGAAATCTACAAAACAGCAGCTGAGTTATGTTGAGCCCAAAAGTGGTGAAAGTTTCGAGGGTTGCAATTATCAGAAACACAATCAGCAGCTAAAAAAGCTCAACATCAGCAGGATAAAGTTTATAGTTGGGCGCGCATTTTCCAGACAGTTGCCAATGAATTACAACTTTGTTTGAGACAAAAAAAAAACAAAAAAGATAACCTAATAAATGAGAGTTCGTTGAATTTTGCTGCCAATCATCTGAGAGATGTCAAAAAGTTACAGTTATGATTGACAAACAAAGCGGCAATAATTAAGCGAATTATTAAGTGGAATTGAAACAAAATTAATTTGCACTTGTGCGCTTGAGCAAACCGGCAAAGCGCTGAGGGGTGGAAGGATGAGCGGGAATAAACTAAGTAAATTAAAGGCAATGAATTGTTTAAGATTTGGAAGGTATACAAAAATTCATAAAAACTCAAGATAAAATTGTGTTTAAAAGAGATATACTGGTAACACTTTGGCCGGGTTCATACATATCTGGGCATTGTGCAAATCACTCCATGACATAAAAACTTTAAACCTACACCAAATTGGCCCCAGTTTCGAATAATTTTTAAAATTAATTCGGCGAAAATGCTGACTTGTTGTCATTTTCCTTTATACACATACAAAGCTAATAAATAAATAAAATAATTTGGCAGGTTAGAAGTATCAGTTAGGCATTTCCACAGTAAGGATTGAAAACGTTTATTTGTAGACTCATAAAGTTATGCTATTTATTAATTTAAATTTTGGTTGATTAGTATTTTCATTTAAGAAGTATTTGTAAACCTGTTTCAAGGCACTTCCACCCTGAAGGATTTTTTTCGTGGGAAAAAATTGCGTTACTCAATAAAAATGTGTTTGATAGTCCAAGCAAGCTGCCTCCCTTTTTATCTTTACGCAGCAACGACTTGTTTCACTTGCTCTATAGTGGAAAAGCAGTAATTTTTCCTCAAATCGTAGTCCTTTAAACGTTTCCGTCTTCAAAAGCGAGGTCTCGTCCCAGGCTCGGTTATTTGTCTTCACTGGAAAGGGTGCTTACGTGGCGGGTCTCCCAAACTCAGCGCACAAGCCATTTCTGCGTATATATTTTTAATCTGCAGTCGGAGGAAATTGTTTACTTTTTAATCACTGCTGAATATCAGTAAATTATTCATAAATTCAATATCAAATTGAAGATTCCAGCGAAACTTGTTAATAGTAAAGAACCCCATAAAATCTGGGAAAATGGGCATGACTTAAATCTCACTTGTGCAATTTCAAATGAACTCCAAAACGCATAATTTTCTTTTCAGTATTTCCCTGAATTGCAAGCAAAAATGTGTGAAGTTTATTTGTTCGTCTGTTCCTTGCCCCCGGCGGTCTGAGTTAATATTCGCCTGCCACATCACTCAAAAGAATGAACTGCAATTTTGTAGTTTTTTTCTTTTGTTTTTTACCAGATGCCCTGCAGTTCAACAAAAAAACAAAAAAACATCCGCAAGTGGCAACCCTTGCCACCTGAAGTACAGTTATTCGCCGCATTTATGAATGATTCATGATTGCGGTGTGGAGCGAGTGCGGCCAGGTCAAAAGTCCACCCACACATACATTATAGCGCGAGTAACGAGTAAAAGGCAGGTAAAGAAGTGACAACAAAGCGAGCGACAATAAGTGCACAGCTAACGAGAAAAAGAATGTGTGTGTGCGTGAGTGCCGAGTAAATGCATATGTGTTGCGGTCACAGCACACCAACAGCAACACACACCTTTGGCCCTAATGGTGAAAAAAAATGGTGAGAAAAAAATTTAAAAGTGGCTGTTAAGAGGATGAATAGCAAAAAATGTCCAGAAGCGGCTTTATTTCCCGGAAACTCGCACCTATGTACACATGTGCATTTGTGCCTAAGTTCACGCACACATACACACATATGTATGTTAGTATGGCGGTGTTTTGCAAAAAAAAAAAAAAACAAAAGTGCATACGCTGTCCTGACATTTCCCATTGCTCTAACTCTCTGTTTTGCTATCTTTCCGCCTTGGGCAAGGCAAAAAAAAAGTGGCACATAAGAAATCTAAAAACGCACTGTAAGTAGCTGTGAGCCGTTGTTGGTTGTTGTTGGTGTTGCATGCTTCGTGGCTTGCTTGTTCTTTTAGTCTTTTTTCGGTGCTTAGTTTTGCTGGCACCACGAGCATTTGTTGTTGTTGTTGTTTTTTTTTAGGTATTGCGTGTGCACACATTTTATTATCGCCCTGGTTAGCTACTTATAAGTGTACACACATATGTACTCTATTTGTATGTATGCATGTGTGGTGACTGTAAGCCTTTGGCTGCAAGTGGTTGTAGCAACACTTAAGGATGCAAGTGGCGGTGCAAGCTATCAAAAGTTAAAAGGCTATATCACTGAAAGTGACGAGTCCAAAGTGGTCACATTTAAGTGATCAACTCGAAGCGGAAGAACAAGCATAGGAAAATGTATGGCAATCAATGGTCGGTCAGCTTGGGGCAGACACAGACATGCGTCACAAGCACACATTTTGCAGAAAGAACGAACGATGTACATATGTATTACTTTTGCTCGCCCCAGCAATCAACATTGCAACAATTTTCCTTATGACACATCTACGTGTGATCGTTAAAAGCCACTTTGTGTGCAACAGTTTCATTTCCATACAGTTGGCAACAAAGTTATTAGTCCTGAGCGTAATAAATATTTGAGTGGTAATGGTGCTTTAAGATGAAAATTTTAACCTCTCTCATTTATCCTTTTCAACAACACTGATTTCACTCTCCATACTAAGAATATTAAGCCTTTAAAACAGTGCAGCAGAATTAGTCGGAATTGCTCAAATTATGAAAGCAAGCTGACCTTTTGGTGGATTTCAGGTCGTAAAAAGTTGCATGCCAACAACAGGGCGGATATAAATGATAAATGGTATAAAGAAAAACTTTCGAATCTTAGGAACCCTTACTAGCTACCTAAAACGACACAACAAGTTAAGTACAATGTTACCCTGTGAAATGATGGAGAACAGTTTTTTTTTTTGGGCAGAGCATACACATCGGGAAGTTGGTTAAAAATTGATTGCATGATTTGACCCAAAAAATCATACTTGCATAGAAACTTACAAAGCCGGTTAAATAAAAGCTTGTAAAAATTTAAACTTTGCCCAGAAAAAAAATTAAAAATTAACACATTTTATTAAAGCATGTTCTTGTACAAAACAGTCAACGTACCAACGAGGAAAATCGATGAATAAATAAAAAAGGTTGTGAATGATCAAATGAAAATGCGCAATGATTTTTTGTGTGAAATATGAGCAGGAAATAATTACGATTAGGTGGGAATGTGGCCATAAAAAACTGGTATGGCGAAACATTTTAGCAGAATATATCTAGTTAAGTTGCAGCGCTACCCTACTAACTGACGAACGACTATGTAGTGCTTAAAAGCTCCACCATAAACAGGTAACATGAGTGATAACCCCTAGAGACTTTAAGTCAGTCTCTTCTCGAAAGAAACACAGGATTTGTCCTCAAATCAGACTAGGTATGTCATAAGGTGCATTTCCTGATACTTAGGGAGAAAACAATAACATCTTTTCGGGGGCGACCATAAACTTCTAAATAAAATGGACGTCGAATCCGAACTTTAAGCATATTTATAATAGGCTTAGCAATAAATAAAAGTGTTTCGACAGAGTGGGCCAGTGCATTCATTAATAGAAAAGCGAGAAGGTTACCCCAAAATTGAGAATTCTAACTTCGCTATTTTGGCAGTTTCTGTCAACGATCTGCTTAACACATTTCAGATTTTGAAAGCAAAGCTCTTTGCAGCCTGTGTATGAACTTAAGCAGGTGTATCTAGTGTCTCTTATTTCTTGTCCACAGGATTGGAGATTAGCTATTTTTGGAGTTTTTTCTCCTTTTTATTTGCCTTCTAAATTATACTATTTTTGCCATTCTACCTGGTAGCGCAAAGAGCAGCTCATTCACTAATTCAAACCTAACTCAACCTAAAAGAGAATATACCATTTAGAGTCTCTTTTATTCATCTTTTTGGTTTATTTTTAGCATTTTCCGTGTGCTTAAAATAGCTTTAAAAATCTTAAAGTATATAATTCTAGTAACATATTTTTTCGTAAAAACTATTGATACCAAAAACATGTTGTTCATATCAATTTTTCCTACTTTTGAACACGTTCGATAATTTCAACGCCTTTAGGATCGACTTGTATCCGTTTTTTGCTATGACTCTTCTGAAAGTTGTAAGAAATGAATTTCAATCTGCATTTTTTTGTTATGCCATTTCAGTGAGATCACACATCCAAGACTAATACTAAAATATGAGTGTAAAAAAAATGTTAAGATTAACAGTAACTTTTAAGCAAAAAACAAAACCGACTTAAATTCTCATAGAAAAATTTAAGAGTATCGTAAATTTCTCCGTGATCCGATGACTTCTCAGGTACCAATTTTCTTTAAAAAAAATATATGTATAGAAATCGGTTAACGTGGTGCAAAGTTATCCAGTAACATAAGTACGTAAAACAAATATAGTATTTCGACGAATTGATAACGTCCTCCGTTTTTTAAGTCGGTTGAAAACAAACTTAACCGATGTCATAAGGGAGAAAAATTTTAATGCAAGCGCTCAATAAAAAAAAAAAACACTTGCATGTACTCATTTCCATTTAAAAAATGTTAAAACTGCATAAAAAACTTTAGTAATTCTCCCTTGCATCGTTTATGCATAAATTGTTGCACACAAGCGAAAGTGAATGGAAACAGGAAAAAAAGTGCGAAATTCCAATCAATGCCTGCAGCACTCCGCATTAATATTCCATTCCAGACATCTGCAGCGGGTGCATGATTTTCGTGTATACTCGATCATCTAACAAAACCCGTTTTGCATCGTTCTCTGTATACGAGCAGAAGTATTGTTCGTTATCGACTGAGCTCAAGACGAACATGTTGGCCACAACACCCGATTGCTTTTCATACATACTTGATTGGGTTCGGGTGCTTTGCAGCTCAATATACCCGGGTGTTCGAGTTTCAACCCGAGTGTGCACAAAATTTTCTTGATTGGCTTATGACGTTTTTGTTTCTACAAAAAATGTTGCCTTCTCATCGCGGTGTTCTTAGTTTTTGTGCGTAGAGGGTAAAGAGAAGGTTGAATTTTTCGGTAGTTTGTTTAAGTGTACATTTAACCATTTCTTATATTTTTGCTCATACAAAATGCGGCATCACGACGCCTACATCCATTTAGGTATAAATGTGTGTAGATCGGCAATGCCCAAGCCCTATACACTCGGTGCACATTTATTTTTTGTAAAAGTACTTATGTACCTACATAGTTTTAGGCTGTGTTCTAATATATACACACACAGCTTTCCACGCGAAACTATACGAAATAGATGCAAAAACATTTTTGTCTACTTCGCTTCTAATTTTTTCATTGCGTATGCACAAGCACAAAGCAACAACATTTTCGTATGCTTTGTGGGAACATATTGGCGCCAGTTACCTTCAGCGTAAATTTCTTTGTTGTCCTGCATTTTATCGCAATGTTCGGGTGTCCGTTTCATTGTTACACAAATTTTCGGGTTAGCTGCGGGTGTCCGAGTGTGGTGTTCGCTTGTGCTCAATTTATAGCGAGGGTAATCGAACAGACTCGTTCGTAACCAAAGCAGCTGTCGGGTATGCATCTCGATCGAACACATAGTAGCCGAGTGAGGCGTTCGCTTGTGCTTGATTTTTAGTGAGTGTGATCAAAAAGGCTCGATCATACTCAAAGCTGTTCTCTGTTCCATTCGTGGGGATTTGTTTTCTGGCAATGGTTGACGAGCAACGCCATATTGTGCGCGTATTTATTGCAACGGCACAAAAAGCACTCATTCACACGCATGTTACATACATACATATGTATGTGTGTGCATAAGAGCATATTGCAGTAAACGTTTGTGTATGTGGGCGCCGCTATTCTGTTGGAATTTATGCCTCCACTTCAGCTGCTCGGCACCCACTTCTCATACAAAATGTTCGATAATAATCCTTGTTAGGCACTAAAATCGTCGGCCATACACCCTTAATAATTTGAATACTCCATTATATATGTATGTATGTGTGTGTGTGTGTGTTGCTTTATTTTGATGCGTACACAAGCGCTTACTATGTAGCCAACGAATTGCGTGCGTAGCGCCATCTCCAGCGCCAGTAGTAAATACCAGAGTCACAACCAACCGCCGACAGCAGACAGCAGTGCGCAAATTAAATAAAAGCTACCTCTACCCAGCAGCAGCAGTGCGATTGACAACATGATTTTTGAGTGTCATACGCGCTGTAGCTGTCAGCTGCCATGTCAGGCGAACTGTTGAGACAGCGCATACGGAAATCTAGAGACACCAAGCCTACGCCTGCTATCTACTACAAGCTTGTATGCCTCCGTAATTGCTTTTGTTGTACTACAGTTTCTTTAACTTTTGAACATTTCATTAAATTTGTGTACCATTTATCACAATACTATCTCCTGTTTTTGCATCAAGGTCACGACTCAGGCATAGGCATGTATGTGTGTGTGTGTGTGTTTACAAGCGACACGTATCCTTAAAAAAAATAAATTACGACTAAGTTTGACAAATATGCAAATAAATGGAGGGTGCGACTTTAAAATCTATAACCGAATAAAAGTTAAAAACTTCAGAAATAACAACTACCACAACAACAAAAAAAGCTACAACAGAGACGATTGCAGCAAAGCCAGCAAAAAAAAAGCCAGTCAGCAGCAGTGGTAAGCAACCAAGCATCAGCAGTTTGTCTACAGCAGCTACTCTTGTTGTGACAATGCCTGCACTCATCTCCCCCCGCCAGGTTGCGTATACGCCACGTACTTACTTCCATACTTCACTTGCCTTTCGCATCCATATGACAAGCAGTGTCACTGTGTCACACAATATGTCGGCGCCATGCTGCGCATATTGGTAACATAAAATAAACTGTAGCTTGTATAACAACAATAAAGAGAGGAACAAAAAAAAAATATAAAATAGGTATGAAAAGAAAAATGTTGATGGAAAAAAATGATTGGCAAAGTGGAAAAAACATTTTAATGAAATATATCAGAATAATAAACTAAATGGGGCGCCTGCGCGTTTTTCACAAGTACTGTGTGGCAAAAAACTTTTAATTTACTTTTTTTGTATTGAATGCACGCTCAAGCTTGCTCTATCCACGTAAGGATTGAACAAAAAAAGTAATATAACCACGCAATAGCAATACAGAGTTACGGTCAGTTGGGTCAGTAAATACTTTGCGTTGCAGTCATTTTTAAAATTTTGCGTAGTTTTTAATTTATTTTTACCTCTGTGGAATAATCCATGGGGTTCGACTTTATTATTTGATTTGATTTTTTTTTTTCTTTGACGTGCTCTGCAACGTATAAAGTAAAATTTCGATTGAGAATAAAGCACGTCTGGTGGATAGGCACACACTTATCCTATAGGCGAATTTTCCCTAAATAAGCTTTCATTTACGAATGAAAAATATTTTCCGATTACAAAATTATTAAAAAAATAAATGTATACACAAATCCTTGCAGGCGTTGCTATCGCTCGGGAAGGGTTTTTCATTTAAACTTTCCAAAGTGAAAATAGTGTAAATATCTTTCATTGAAATAGAAAAAATAAATTTTTCGAAGTCTGGTACGTCCGGAGGAACTATAATCGCAAATGAAATACCGCAACAGCTATTGAAGGACTATTACTATCTAAAATTTACTCCACTGCCTCAAAAATTGTAAGTCCTCGAAATTTAGATCTGTAAATGGCAGAAGGAGAGCTGCTGCTACTGCTGGATAATAGAATTTCACAACTAAAAACCAATTATCACAGCTGCAGCCGAAAGAATACGAGTTCCCGATACAAAAAACAAAAAACGTATTAACAACTGCGACTAACGACGCCCCCTGCATTTGGGCCAAGCGAAGGCCTATTCTGATGATATATGCACCCTTCATTCCCCCACTTTGATAATCTATACTAATATATGTTTATAAAGCCGTTTTTTTTTGTTCGCAGAGCTCGAGATCGGCTGTACCGATATTTTTGAAATTTCTGAAAGGGGGCGTGGCACCTCCCTTTCAAACCGAATTTTTCATACTCCATATCTCTGGAAGTATTTATGGTAGAGTATTGGAACTTGGTATGGAGATATGTATATGAAATCAATCCCATACTCTTGGAAAAAAAAAATTGGAGGTATTGGAAAAAGGAGCGTGGCACCTCCCATACAAACCGAATTTTTCATAATAAGTATCTCTGGAAGTGTTCATGATTTTTTCATTTTCTTTTTTTATTAACCACAAATAAAAGCTTAGTTTTAAACTTTTTTTATTAGTTACTTGTTTTATTTGTTAACTTGAAAGGTGGTTGATTAGCTGCTCTCAGATGCAAAGAGAGCTAAGTTTTGTTGTCACTGCTATCATGTTGAATATACATATATATGTAGATATCTTGGGTACGATACAAATACATAAAAAATTTCGGAGAAATGGTATCATAATGTTCCAAGTTTTTATTTTTCATACATTAGCTGCCAACCAGCGGAATATTGATTTAAAGAGAGAATTTCATTAACCGCTAATGGATGTTGATGACCAAATTAAATTCTAGCCGTAAATTTGCGACAGCAACTAGAGCGTTCAAAGTGCCTCGCGGCGACTTTTATCCTTGAAAATATTTTGTGCTTCAAGCAGCTTTCAGAACAGCAGGCGCGCTTTTATACATATGTATATATTTAGACTTGACTAGGCTTTATTTCGTAATAAGCATTAAATCCCAATAACACCAAAACACTGTGTTCTCGGCAGGCTTGCTTTCCTTCTTACCAGCCAGAAGTCATTGCCGCAAGCGAAATTACAATTCAAGCGACTAAAATATTTTAATTAATTCGTTTTACAAAAATTCATAATGTGTAAAAAAAACAACTGCAGCAACCTTAAACTTTCCAAAATAACTTAAAATGTGAATAGCAGCGAATTTATGCGAAATTCTGAGTGCGAAGCCTAAAGCGTGGCCCACCCCAGCAACAATGGTGCCAGCCATTTGTAACCGCCACGACCAAACAGACAAAGCTTTTCGCCGAAAGTGCGCTAGTTACCCATTATTTCCAGCTGAAAAAGGCTAACACAATGAACCTCTCAGGTACGCACAAGACAACACTAACAAATCAATGGGGCCAGCAGCAAGCCTAAAGTAAAGTAGTGTAGGAGTGTGAAATATTTTAGATTCGCTAATTAGAAAAAATGTAGGTACTTGAAGGCGTGCTCTTTATTTATTCGCGCTGTAAATGAGACTAATTAAGAAAGATTTTTTGTTTTTTTGTTTTTTGTGGTAGCGCGTTTCTTTCTAGACCGCAAGCGCACAATGGCAAAGACAAAGGGGGAATAACAGCGGTCGACAGGTTAAAGAGTGCTCTGCAAGCGAAACAAAAGTTCTTGCTCATGAATATTTTTAACATTTTTTATATGAATTATGCAGCGGCGCGTCGCTTAATGGCTGCCAAAAAAAAAAAAAAAAAAACTNTGCAGAGAGCGAGTAAAATGACGAAGTGTGGAGGAGGCGCCAATGCAGCCGGTCAACTAAAATGAGTCTAATGGCATAGAAGAAATGGCATGAAGACACGGTAAGAGCACACGGTCATAAAATTAAGTGGAGCTTGTGAAGAGAAGGAGCATGTCAAGCGGACGGAGGCTGGACACGCCAGCGATGCAGGTCAGCAATGAAGCAGAAGGTTGAAAAGAAAATGTGAAAAGGTTTACATAGTTTCAAATTTTGTACTTCGCTTTCGCAACTAATTTAGTTTACAAATCCAATAAAAAAGAATTCAAATGAAATTCAAACTTTTATTTACAATTTGCTACTCAATTGGCCGAATTTCTTCCATACTTTTAAGCACATTAATCGGAAACTTTTCACAAACATTAACGACTCGAATACTTACTTGCGCGCGTCAAAAGCGCCCGGCAAATGCCAACCAATCGCGCCAATTCATTCGAACAAAATGCCATGCCAAGCACTTAAGTTCTTATGCACTTTACTTCGCATGTGGCTCCATCCGCAGCATTTTATATCCGCTTATTTGCCTTATTAAATATCCCAACTGCACGACAGCGCTGACGTGCTTCCTACGGGGGGAGGGGGAGGGGGATCATTGAGTGGAAGAATGCTGTGTAGTCTGAGCGCTCTGTCTCATACCCTCATTGCAATGCACTTGAATTGGTGGTCAGTGGCCTGATATTCTTCTAACTGTAGTTGAATAAATATCTACTTTGATCTCCATTCGCATCCTTCTGCTGCAATATCACAGCGCTTTTCTATTGTGTGCGCGCAAGCAAACCTCCGTCCACTCTTCATTTCCTCCTTTAGCCAAATATATCTAGTAAATCGGCTGCTGGCCCTGTCAGCTTATTCGCTCCACTTATTTTCTCTTTCCTCATAAAGTTGCATTTCTTACGGTGCAATCAGGCGCAACAAGTAAAATGCTTTCAGAAAACCGGCGAATATTTCGGAAGTAGAATTTCTACAAATGGAAATTTTCTAATATTAGATATTAATTCGAAATTAATTTTAGAGTCGCTTGAGTCGGAAAACTGGTTAAAATATGTCTACAAAGGCTGTAAAAAAACTTTTTAAAATTTTTATACAGGGTGATATGGTTTTTCCATATAACTTTAATTTACGTTTATTTGTATTCAAAGCGTAAATAAAATGCAAATAATCGATTATTTTTAAATTTGTTTTCTTTTTAGAATTGTTTGGGCCATTTCGAGTTTTTTTATAAGACTTTTTGGAGTTATTTCGATCCTTTTGAGACTTTTTGGAATGTTCCGGGATTTTTTTGGATTCTCAAGTATTCAGTTCTTATAGTTTCCCGGAAATTTTTTGTTGTACCTTTCAGGGTTTTCTGAAATATCTGTTTTATGCTGGAGTTTTAGAGACCTTTTGGGATTTTTCAGCATTTTTTTCTTGAATTCTGGGATTTTTTTCGGAGCTAAATATTTTAGACATGATGAGATTTTTGTGGCGTTTTGGGACTTTCTGGACACTATTTGGTACGTTTGGGAATTTGTGTATTTTGTTTTGGGATTTTCAACCGGGCTCTTTCGACGAAATTATTATGGGGTTTTGAAATTCTTAGGACAATTTCATAATAATTCGACGTTTTTGAAACCTTTAAGTTTCCCTGAGATTCCTTTTAGGAAGTGTTCGCATTTGTTGAGATCTTTTTTAACCTTTGACATTTTTTTGGACTTTTTATAGTTTCTGTATTTTTTCGAAACTATTCTGGATTTTTCGAAGTTTTTGTTTTTGTGTCAAACTATTCGGGATACTTTCTAAATCTCTTTTTTGTGACCTATTTCATATCGAAATATTTTAGGATTTTTTAGGAACCTTACACAATTTTTCGAAACATTTTGAGGACTTTCAAAATTTATTCAATTATTTTTGAAAATTTCCCATTTTTCTATATATACATATATTTTTGTTTTATATCGTTCCCCTTATGCCAGAAACAGGAATAAGTAAAAATTAAAATGTTGGGAAATCAAGTTTGAAAGTTTTTTTTTTTATGAGACTTAACCCTACATTCTTGTAAATGACATTGTAAAATATTGTGGTATCCGCGTAGGCATGGTATTCTGGGTTTTAGTATAGCAAAGAACATCATTATTCGTTTTTCATAGAAGTCGAAAAGTAATTTCTAAAACCAAATTTCCTACTTCTTCTTTTAAGTCTGCTCGCACTCTAAACTCCATATAAAATTTCATCAGCAATGGTAGCTGCAAATAGCATCCGGCGTCATTTTCAAACAAACTTGCCACCTACTTGCCACACGCCATCCGCTTCTTCACCCGTTTCTTACTCCACTTTCATACTTCTCAGACTTTAGTTCCGATGCTGATTCCGCTTCCGCCAAAGGAGCCGGTTTTTGGTGATTGTACCGTTCCGTTCCGTTTAGTTAAGTTCGCCTGAATTGCATTCCATTAAATCGGCTTAGTGGATTATTTTTTCGTTTCTTCTATCCTTTCGTTGATTCCGTTTCAAATGAAGAAAAAATATCCGTCTTGCGGCAGTAGCCGACGAGCTTTGAGATAGTTTTCCCCCAATGCTAATCATTTTATACTACGAATTAATGGCACGTGGCTGCTGGACATTGGACAACTAAATTCTTTAATGGTTGCTAAAATATTCTACATTATTCTAACAGATAGTACAATGGGCTTGCTTACTTACCCTTTTTATATTTTTATTCTTTCAATTCACTTGTTTGCATTCAATTCTTTATTCAGTGATAAAAATAATAATAGTAATAAAAATTTATTTTTCCTCAAACGAGAAAACGAATCCTTCCAAGATGTACAAAAAAACTACGAGTGCAGTTATTTCTTTGTCTTAAACTTACTTAATTAAAAATAAAATTCTTGCAAAAGCTCAACATTAAGGAACCTCAAAGTGAGCACTCTAAATAATGTTTGCGCTCAAAAAATATGGAGTGGATTTAAGAAATTAAAAAATACTGCGCGATTACTTACCGTGAAATTGTTTAATCCGCTGCAATAACAACAATAATGCCAAAACGTAACTGATTTCTGAAAAACCAGCTTGCCTTTGAAAAATGGCGAAGACGCGCGCTGCAACGGTATTTCAAAGCACATCGTAGTTGGAGATTTTAAAAGCACAGAAATGCAATGAATATTTCACAATCTCCACCAGTTTAAATACATTCAAAGAATTTTGAGGCAAAGTATTCAAAGTTCAAAGCAAACCAAAGAAAGAAAAGCAAATAAGACCGGCAAATTTAAATCTAAACAAATCGCAAAATGCAGTTGCATGCTAAAACTGAAATGCAAGAAATTGTCTGATGTACCTACCAAGGAAATTTAAAATATTCTAACAGCAAATGCGACTCATTGGTTAAGTAATGATGACTCCTATCCCATGAGGGGACGGGTGTAACGAGCCCGTGAACATTAGACTATGCAAATAATGCTCGAAAAGCTTCTTCACTATTGATGGGACAACTCAGGCTGCACTTGATTTCAGACCATTTACCAGGCAAGCTGTTAGGGTGCAAAAACGATCCGCTAAACCATCTCAACTCTCGAATGTAGAGACCACCACCCGAATTTCCGCCATTGGGAACGAAGTCGGATCTTTTCCATATGGTTTCAGCTGTCGGCGCTGGTATGAACGCTGAGGTTTACGAGATCTTAAATATTATATTATTTCAGGCGTTGGGAGCGCGATCCGTTGCAATAAGCGTTTGGATTCATTCTTCCTGCTTTGAAGGCATTTGCTACCACAAATTCACTTAGGCCAACTGCTGAGTTTCGAGACCAACCGTGGATAGGACAGTTGTCCTGAGAGCCTTCCGCAGACTGAATTCAAAGCTGAATCAGTCTGGTATTGGAAAGTCAAGCGTTTCTCGATATATTTAATTTTGTATCCCTAGTCCTCCATCTTTATTTCCTATCCGCATTTCTCACTCAGTTTTTATACTGGATTTAATGACATCAACATTTACTTACGTTATGCTCAGCATGTACATATAACCTCTAAAAACGATTTGCTCATAAACTGACCTACTACTTTCTCGACCATCTCTGGAGCTCACACAAATCGCTCTTTTCCATCCTCCTCGTCTCCACCTGCTGGTAAACTCAACGGCACATTTATTTCATCACTCAATACTCTCAACCCATTGCAAAAAAGGCAACCTAATCTGGGACACGTCCCAGAGCGGTTTTTGCAGCCATAGTTCTGTGTCTCCCATCAGCCCATGCTCTCGAACTGCTCAGCGAACGCAATTAAATGGAACACGTGTAAGCGTCTCGTTTTATTTGTTTTAACTAACGGTTAACTAAAGGTTTTAAAGTTTTAACATAGCAACTATGTATGTAAATAAATCCCACTCGTATCTGCATGCACGTGAAATCGCTCGCTGTGCATGATGCGTCTAATAAACATTTACATATATGAAAAGTGAAATTTACACAAAAATCGATTTTGCAACAAAATCGCCACAAACCGGAAACCATCAACCCATAAAGACCGAATACTTTTGACAATGACTCTGAAACACAAACAGAAGCAACACAACAACAACAACAACAATTGAGGCAGCAGCTATAGCAGCGGTAAAATTGACCATAACAATGAACAAATCCAAACAATGAACCTCACATCAATAATTTATAATAATTTCCGCTGTCATTGTTTTTATGTGTTACGGACTATTAATGTATGTATGTATTTGTGCGAATTTATATTTGTGTGCGAATAAACTGATTTTTGAATTTGATAATTCGGCACGTGGCAGTAATTTTAGCAAATGATACAGTGCAATGGTCACAGCAAATTTGGGAAAAAGTTTGGTAAGCACAGGGAGGCATGAAAATATTATTTATGTATGTACATACATTAGGGTGGTGCCTTAATGTAGGAAGCAAAATTTTTACATCAGATTTCTCAAACCTCAACCTCTAGGTGGATGCTACTATAGTCGAAGATATCGCATATAAATTTTGGTGCCGATTGGAGACGGTTGAGGCGTGTGTCACACAGGGGGCAATGTTCAGATTCCTCTCTGGATACTCACAAAATTAAAATAAATTTCTTTTTTCGTCTAATACCCAAAATCGATACTACCATACTCGAGACATCACATATAAATTTTAATACGGATTGAAGTCGGTTACGGTATGCCGCACAGGGGTCAAAGTTCAGATTACCCAATGAAGACGTCTTAAACGACTCCAATCGGGACCATAATTTATATGTGATATCTTCTATTATAGTAGTATCGACTTTGGGTATTGGATGAAAAAAAAAATAGTTTAAATTTTTTGAGTCTCTATAGAGGAATCTGTACTTTGCCCCTGTGCGACACACCTTAACCGTCTCCAATCTGGACCAAAATTTAAATGTGACATCTGTGGTATTACGGATTGAGGAGGTGAGACCTAAAAAATCATTCATTTCATTTTTAAGGACCACCCTAAAGTGCATATGTTCACATAAATACAAAAATATTTACATTCTTACATAATTACATGCATACATTGCACTGGAAAAAATTCGCATAAAAATAGACATCGCAGAATATTTTGCCATAAAACTTCGCCAAATATAAAAAAGGGTCATAAATAAAAGTGCAGTTTTATAAATTTACATAAAATGGATATTTGTTTAAGGTATCCTCTGAGTGCGAGTATGACTTACAAAATTTATATTATCTGAGAGCTTCTTCTTCTTCTCACCCAAAGTCTAGATCTGGCCTTCTGCACTTGGTTTCGTTTAGTATTTACTCATAAGTGCCCAGTCGATGAACATTTTCACTATAGTGGTGGTAACATCCACACGTACCACGTGCTCAAGCTATTAAAATCGTCGAACCTTACCACATATAACTGTTGAACAGTTTCCGGTCAGGTCTTCTGATATTTAGACCACCAACGCTTGGGGTCAATTGCGGTCTGAATATTGTAGTAGGTTGAACTCCTATTTGTCCATACTAGACCTTGGCGTACCCAATGTATGTTCGGCATATGAAGATTCCCAACATGACCGCAACCACCTCATCGCATGCCCACTATACCGACCGCAACTAACACTCCTATCCCTCTATTCTAATCCAATCCAACAGCAAGTTTCCTCGCCCTACCGTTACATGAGCTTAAAGAAAACGATTGAGAATAAAATATGTGATTCTAGGCAGGATTGAGTAGCCACTACAATAACAAATTCGCCCCTCAACTACCACAAGATCTGAGGTTTTCCGCAGTACTCTTTGTCATCAATGAGAGCAGAAGACCCGCTGGCGGAATACCTCTATATGCCAAAGCTTTTTCTATTTTGTGTACTACGTTATGAAGAGCTGTCTCCGTGGACCTGCCCTTCGTATAACCAAACGAAAAATATTTTTTTGAGTTGGAATAATTTGATTCGATTTCTTCGATTGTAAGATACCCAGTAGCTTCTATTGGAAGAGCGCTTTGCTTTGCAAATTAACTTCATACTACCAAAATGGCCCGCAAATGGTCACGCAATCATCTTCCCGACCTACTAAATCAACCAGAGACCCCTTCCAATGCAGCAACAAGAAGACAAGACCAGCAACAATAACAATGTAAATAAACTGCAATAACAGGGCAAGGCAGTCATTTTTATGTCATTTAACATCTTCGCAAGTCGCAGTGAAATGTCTGCGCTGAGTCCAAAAAATGGTCCATCAGAATAGTCCGCAGCCGGTCGTCGGCAGCCGGCAGCATGTGCCGCAACGTCTCTATTAGCCAAGGCAGTAAAATTAGACAAATGGTTTCGCTCTTCGCAGGTCGTAGGTTCTTTCTTTCTGCTACAATTTATTGCTTTTTGAGCATCATTTTCGATTTTAACTGTTGTGTGGAATTTTGTGTGTCCGTAGACTGGCTGATTGCCTTGAAATGCTTGCAAGGGCAGTTAAGGGGTATGTGTGTTTTTGAACAGCAGCAGGCAGTGCCACATTTGGTTCACCTACAAATTTCAAGCCAAACTATGAACGGCACTTTCTTAAGGAATTTTTATGATAAATTGTTTTGGCTTTTCGAGGTTAGACAGAAAAGAAAGCAATCAAAACCACAAGCAGATTGTTGCTCTTTTATGTATTGCTGCGTTAATGTTCGCTGATACATACTTTTCCATTAGGCGGTCGGTAAGTGCCCGAAATTGCCTTCCAATGATGATTATTTTATTTTATGGCATATAAAGGTGCATTCACACAGAAAGCGGGGCCGAGCCGAGCGAGCGGTTCCGAGCTTTCAAATTGATGAAATGATTGAGCTTTTACAGAAGGCGTTTGTAGCTGAAAGCAATTCACTTTTTCATTCTCAAAATCATTTTTGATTTTTCAGCTTCATGACGCTACAATAAAAAATAACTTTTCAGCAGTTTTGTGGTATTTTTGCAGCTGCGTCCATGACAAAAGCTCTGCTCCGCCTCGGTCAGAGTGTACACCTGGAATTTCGTTTTACTCCGCCTTGCTTCGCTCGGCTTTTTGTGTGAACGTACCCTAAGGTATTTACATACCTATTTCATTCGATACCAATATTTTTAATAATTGCTTAAACTTATTCAGTAATTTGATTTTACCTTTTAAAACAGGTGGCAACCCTATTCAAAATATTTTAAAACCAAAACCTTGTTAAACCTTTTTTGACTGACACACATATTGCAATACGTATTTAAATTTTGAATCTAATTCCCTTAATTCAAGTAGTACTTTATTTCTAAGGCATATGGCAACTCTCTTAAATAAAATTGAGAAAAAAACAATTTTAACCCTTGTCAATGTATA
The DNA here is from genome assembly GCF_001687245.7 of Rhagoletis zephyria. Lineage (NCBI taxonomy): Eukaryota > Metazoa > Arthropoda > Insecta > Diptera > Tephritidae > Rhagoletis > Rhagoletis zephyria. The sequence goes on along the minus strand of NW_016158059.1, from coordinate 36,437 downwards.
CCCATATATTAGTAATTCATTTGACTTATTAAAAAAATTAGAGTTTAACTTTTTACACAGGTTGCAAGCCTCTTTAATGTTCCAAATGCTCAAACTAAAGATTTCTTAACACTTCTTTGTTTGACGCCCATATTTCAATATCTCGAATAATTTAATTTAACTCGACTTTTGAAAGGGATGACGATCCTGTTCAAATTATTTTGAAACCAAACCCTTGTTAAACCTTTTAAAAATGAGGTACAAAGTGAAAGGCTGTGTAATAAGATTTTATTTTTTTTTTTTTTGTGGGGCTGCCACCTTTTTGAAAATAACTACTTTACATATAATACGTGAAGGCATTTTTTGCTAATGACATCAGATTTGTACAGTTCATTCAGTTATAAAAAATGAGATGGCCAACGAAAGAGCTTGGCCTTCAGATGTGCAATAAGGTTCTATTTTTTTGAAGAGGGTTGTCAACTATACGAAAAATTATAAGATGCTGGCTGTTCGTTGCACTAAAAAGAGAGTTGTCAAATGAAAGGGCTTGGCCATTAGGTATGCAATGAGGCTTTATTTTCTTAATAGGGTTGCCACATGTTTTCTCCAAATGCAAGAAAAAAGTGGGAAAGAGTGCAGCTGCGAGGCCAACTAGAAATTAGTTAAAAATAAATTCTTTGATTTTAAAAGCACACTTTACACAGATACATACTTATGTATGCTAATCAACACAAGTGGAACGTTTAACTGCAACTCTAATCCTCTTTCGTTCTAAACTACGCCAAAACAATTTGAATACGTAAAACATTACATCAGCACGTATATATGTACACATACAACCGCACATTCTCTCTCATTTATGTATTCACAAACCGTTTTGCCCTTCGCCTTCATTGGGTGCACTTGAAAATTGGTAAAGTGCCACTTGTAGAAATTTATGATCCCTAAATGAAGATGCCTTTCGGTCAGTTATGTCGACCACTTTTAAGCCAATATATCAAATAACTTTTCCAGTAGAATACCAGGCGCAACCCACGAAAGCCACATGAAACGGTTTAATAGTGCGGGTAAAATAAATTTGTGTCTGTTTTTCTTAGTTTTCTTTTTTGTGTTGTTTTCTTTCAATTTGACTATTTATGTAAATTAAAGGTACGAAAGATTTCTTTACAAACTCGTAATTCTTTGTTATCTTTCAAAGTGAAATATGTTCTACGGCATCATCCTTTTTTTTATTTTTTTCTATGTGTGTAATTTTTTTCTTCTGTTTGCTCTACGAATCACAGGTAATCTCGAGATGTTATGGTTGATTTTTGATGTGGTGCGCACCATTTGGCAATTTAAATATTTCTCGCAAGTTATTATTGTGCTTGCAAGTTTTGGGGGAAAATTTATTTATTTCGAAGATAAATTGAGGCAGACAGCTGTTTTTTTTTTTTTGTGGAAGATATATATGTATGTGGTTTTAAATGGCTATCGTTTATTCGGTTAAAAACTAATGCAATAGCGGCTGAGACGCTAGCATAAGGTCGCCGTGCGAGCTTTTGCATATTTTGTTTGACTGTATGCATAACAATTTCGCAAATATTAAACCAGATTAGTATGGGACCACCTCTGAGACACTACCTTTCCGATGCACAATTATCGAATTCGGTTAACGTGGGCCAAAGTTATGCGGTAACATACATTAAAAAAAAAAAAAAATATTCCAACGAACTGATAACCTCCTCCCTTTTTCGAAGTCGGTTAAAAATCAATTTGATTTTTGGATTTATGATTTGATGAATTCAAAATCACGCAACCCTGCTCCCTAATGAGGTAATCTATTTTCTCCACTGCCGTCATTGGTAGTAAATTGAATCCTCGACTCGCTTAAAGCGAAAGAAATAAAGGTTCTCGCCTATGCTGGCGCGTTCATAGCACTCATCTCGGGAAAATTCCTTCCAGCGATAAACGAACTAATGGAAGGAGCGATAACTAGGCGACAGCTCCTAGCAGGCCAACCAGAATTAGTTGCGATGTAGTGGTTAGAACGGCACGCTACCACTCCGCTGGGCCTGGGTGAAACATGAAAAACAACTTCTCTTAAAAATCCAATCGCCGTTCGAAGTCGTCGTGACAACCCCTTTGTGAGACAACATCAAGGCGCATGCCACAAATCGGAGGAGAAGCTCGGCCAAACACTAACCAATGTGTAAGCGCCATATAGGGAGGCAATACTGTACGAATTAAATGGAATCAAGCTTGGCTTCTACGCCGCTTCACTTGTTTGCCTGCGACGACAACTTTGGAACTCATGCCTTATTGATTGTTTCTGTGTTGATTGATTCTTTCTGCAGAGGTGAAAATTTATTTATTTTGGAACGATTTACTGGCATGCATTGGCGTTGTACCATCTTTCACTATCACTTATCTTTATAACTTCTTCTCTCCTATTAAAAAACAAAACCGGTTAGGAGAATAAGCCTTCTGTTGGCACTCACTCACAGAGAACACTCTACAATAAACAACTATTTGCTGAGTGGACTTCTTAACTCACGGAAAACAAAATCTCTCAGATTTACAATTCCTTGGCATTAAAAGATTTTGTGCTGTTTTTCTGCTCAACGAATATCTCCGTTTTTTTGTGTTTTAAGTAAATGCAAGCCATCAGAAATGAGTTAAAACGATATCACAAAAAAACACTAAGCCTTATTGTGTTTATATTCGGTATTTAGCTAAAGACAACCAATACAATCTAATTTACTAGTAACTTATACTAAAGTAGCCTATCCAAACCTAACCTAAAACAATTTTCTTTAAATTTAACTCGAAATGCATTGTAACTTTCATACGGTTAATGTATGTATCCAGGTATAAATCTACGCCTACAACTAAGTACAACATACCTATGTTTTGTATGTATGCAAAATAGTCTTTGCAGCATTTTCTGTAGTCCATTGTACTCGAAAGAAAATTCCATGTACATATCGTCGTTTAAAGTGCAAAACCGCGTATCAGCGAAATGCAAAACCGCGTATCGAAGTAATGCAAAATCGCGTATGTGATGTGAGGGTAAAAACACTCATATTTCAAAATGGTTCTCTTTTTTAAAAAGCAAGCGCTTTTCTGGCTAGTATATTTCAGGACAAATGGATAAGGATTGAGCCAAGAGCTTATTTGAGCAAATCCAATTTTTGGCAGCAAATGTCAGTTACGCGGTTTTGCAGAATTATGATACGCGGTTTTGTACTTTAAACGACGATATGTAAATTTAACTCACTTACTGCCTGCATTTAGCAATCAAATGGGAAAGTCAATTCCGTTTCTAATCAAGTCTCGGTTTCGAGTCGACCACAATGGGACGTTCTATAAACATCCTCGCGGTCGATGACTTTTTCGTTGAGGTCACATTCCGAAAGACCATAACGACCTTGGCTTCTCATCAAAATGCATGGAAATTTTGTTGTTATTTAGCCCTCTACACATATTGACACATAATCGCACGCAGAAAAGGTATGCATTTTCCCAACAAAACAAACTAAGCGACCCGCAAAGGCAGGGACAACACATAAACCGGACACACATGCACATTTACATATGTATGTATGTATGTATGTATGTGTATGCGTACATGGAAAAAATTCCCCAAAGCAAGGAATGAAATTGAAATTCGACAAACCGCACCTAAGGCGCTTTCCGGCTGCCAGCTGCTGAGTACTTCCTTTTGCGCTTTGTTCGCTTTGATATGCGAAATTTGGTTACTTTTGTGGGCGAACAGCACAAAGATATTCATCCATTCTTTGAAAGTGCTTTCCTTTTCCGCTTGTTAGGTAAATCAACAAGGTAAGGTAAGGTATATGAATTTTTCACTTTTTAAGGAAGAGTAAACTAAGTCTTTGACTAAAATGATAACAATTTTATATTAGTCAAAAATTCACAAAGTGTAAAAGCAGTATAATCCCCCCTATTACGGTTGGCGTTGTCGTCACTAAACGACGACGACTTGTTAAAATCGGTATTGGCGTAGTTGATATCGATAACTCTTGACAACTATTGTCACATCTTTGGTATTGGCTAAGCAAAGTTGCTGTCGACGTTGAACTCACACGACGCCATTTCTGTCGACACCGTGTTTACTGACGACTGGAAGAAAATTTGTAAGTATAAGTGTTTTTTTTTTTTAGAAAAAAGGCCGTTAGTACCAGGTACTTATAAAATATGATGTGTAGACATATGTACATATGTATGTACTATGTGAACGACTCGTTAAGCATCAGTGGAATTCATTTGTTAAATATTTCATTTAACTCCTGTCTTCTCTTTTTATTTTTCGTGTTTTTAATTAAATTAAATTAATAAATGTCTATGTGTCTGCATTTATTTAGATTTTAGACATGAAAATTACAAGCGCAGAACAATTTGAAACTCTTATAGCTGAGTTAGAAAAAAGCCCTTGCCTAGCAAAGGGTTTTCAAAAGGGAACAGCTCCAGCTAATTTTAAACAGCAATGGGAGACAATCAGCAGTAAATTGAATGCCCTTGGGCCCCCTTTAAGAGACAGCGATGGTTGGCAGAAGGTAATTATAATAACACCATTAAAGCATATATTTTGTAATATATGTACATTTCAACTGCAGGTGTGGCGAGATTACAAATTTAAAGTTAAGAAGAAACTTATAAAAAACAAGGCTGAGTGTAATGCAACAGGTGGCGGAATGTATAAACAATTAACCCTCTGCCCATTGGAAGAGGCTGTGGCCAACTTGCTGCAGTTTAACAAGCAGCTAAGTCCAGAAGGTGTTTTGCAAGGTGTTCAGTTACCACCAGCGGAAACACAACACCAAACATCAAGTGCGGTTGAATTTGCTCCACTGGATGGCGCTCAAATTATTGAATGCATTCAGTTGTGCCCACCAGATTTGCCATGCGAAGAGGAAGAACCCGCAACTTCAGCGAGCGCCAGGAGCAGAAATCAACCATCCACTCCAGCCAGAACACGAAAACCAAAAACGAGCGAGAGGAACGACCTTTTGGAAAGGCACAATAGTATGCAGGAAAGAATTTTAACTGACGCTACAAATAAAATGGGATCAATGAAGCATTCCTTACGCGATACGGCCGGTTATCAGAAGAAACTTCTCGCAATAGAAGAAAAGAAGCTAAAGCTTTTGGAAAAAAGGGATCGCAGAGAGGTAGAATTGCACAAAGCTGCAATGCAATTAAAAGAAATAAAATTAGAAATTGCCAAAGAAAAGCTTAGGAATTTAAAAAAAAGTTGACTGATTTTCATGTAGATATGTACCTATTTATTTTTTATTTTTAAGTACCTGTGAATTGTTTTTGTTTAGTACGTTAGATATTAGAATTACTATTTATTTGATATTAAAAGACTGAATTCCATTTATTTTATAAAAAAAGAATGAACTGAAATTACACAAAACTGTTTTTTATTTGTTCTCTAATTTGCGAAGCTTCAATATTTATGCTATTTTCCACATCATCAGTATTGTCAACATTGTCTTCGTTTAGTTCTGCAATGTCTGCATCCTCGTTTGTGATGTGTGAACCAAACTCGATGCAAATGTTGTTGAGTGCTGCACATACATTAGCGATTTGCGTGGCTTTAGATGGCGTATAGTGAAGTTGACGTGCACCGAGCAAACAGCGAAATCGGTTTTTTAACACTCCAATAGTGCGTTCAACTATGTTTCTAGCTTTGGCATGTTTGTTGTTGTAAATAGCTTCTGGACTTCCTTCTGCTGCGGATCGATATGGCGTCATAATGTATGGTTCAAGAGGATAACCCGCATCACCTACATAAACATTTTATATATTTTATAGGGTTTAAATTTGCGGGGTTAATTCTTACCTAAGAGCCAGCATCTACGCTCCCCAGCATCGTATCGCTCCTTCAGAATTGTTCTCGCTTGGCTAATATTCCAAATTAGAGAGTCATGCCCAGAACCCGCATAACGAGCATCAAAATACCGTATTCGCATTTTATGATCGCAAATCTGTGGAAGAATTTTTTATGTTTTAAAATGCAAAGCAAACGTTGGCCTGTTCTTACAATCATAGCATTCAAACTAAAAAATCCTTTTCGATTGTAGTATAGATGCTGGTCTTGTTTGTTGGGAGCCAAAATTTTAATGTGGCTTCCATCGACACATCCAATAACACCAGGAAAACCAGTTTTTTGGAAAAAATACTCCTTGGCTTCTGTTTTTTCAGCGTCTGTCATATGAAATTTGATCCATAGAGGACATATGACTGCTTCTAAAATGTCGAGTGTTTCAGACAGGACTGAACTAACTGTTGGCTGGGAAAGCCCAAGGTGGAAGTCGTTTCCAACACTTGTTTGATATGAGCCCTGACCCAAAAACCGCAAAGTCACTGCCAATTTTATAGTTTTTGATACGGCTGTTGTCCGGATTCCATTTTTTATTTGCGGCTTAATTTTTTGTAGTACATAGTTAAATGCAGTTTTGTTTAGTCGAAAATAGTCCTGAAATCTGAAATAAAATAAAATTTTTAGCAACATTGATATGTATGAAAAAATCCAAAACGCTCAAACACTTTTCCACGAGTATAAATTGTAACACTTACCTGTTATATGGCAAACTAAATATATCAGAGTTCTGCCTAATAATTTTCCTTTTTAGTGTAAGCTCTTTTTTACATTCTTCATCGCTTGAGCTGGAATCGGAAACAAAGAACATTTTTTCGCAAAAATATTCAATATAATAATAATCACACAGATCTAAAGAACGTAACCTTTTAAATAAAAATTGTAAACAACATGAAACAGCTGATGCAAAAATGACAAAGATGGTATTTCCTACATTAATTTATCGATAAATTGTCGACGTCGTCTCAACACGTTTAGCCAGTACCGATTCTGCGTCGATGTGATGTCGACGTCGACACGAAGTGATGTCGACTGAAAAACGACGACGATGTCGACGACGCCAACCGTAATAGGGGGGAATATCAAAGTCAATAAAATATTCAATATATAGTTATATCTTGCATTTTGCCTGCCCCAATCTTTGTGAGTTGCTTAGGAAGGCGGTATGTCCCAAGTCTGTGGGTAGTGGCCGGACTTACTTTTATGCACAAAATTTGCAAGGATTCTCTCTTCCCAAGGCAATCCCTGTATACAGTTATACATACATATCACACTTGAGTAGAGAGACTAGTATCCGCCAACCTCAAATTTAGGCTTTCAAGCAGAGGTAACCCCTAGTTAAGAAGCAGATGGCTTCGGTTTTCCCAAATAAAATACCAATCAACGATGTTGAGTTATATGTATTTCGAATGCCAGACGCCAATTAAGGGTTTTGGATCTTTGATGATACGTTCGGAAAATGTTAGGTAGTGCCTGAAGTCTTCCCGCATCGCATCGGAATACTCTGTCATTATATTTATGAGTCAAACTTTCTGAAACGGGCCACTAAAAATTAAGTAGTAGAATTTCAAATATGTATGTTTTGGCAGATATTCAAAGGTCTATATGTGAAAATTAATGTCTTAAAATATTTTTTGAAAATTTCAATTTTTCAAAAATTTATTCATAAAAGAATTTTTGACCTTCTTTTCATCAATTTTATATATTAATTGCTATATTTCCGTAAATATTGAATTAAAAATAACCAAATTTTCATGGTGTATTCAGAAAAAGGAGCATAATCGAAAAAAATATTCATCCTGGAAAAATTTAATTTTTTAATAGTATTTAATAATAATAAATTTCCCAATAAACAATTGACAATTTAACAGACTTCTCCTTGTGTTAAACAAAAAAAAAAATACGATCTTATTCTATAAAGTATACACTAACCATTCGTGCAAAAATATTTTAGTGCGCTCTATTCTAGAACAAGTAGTTTTTAGCAAAAAAAAAAAACAAGTAGTTTTTAGCAAAAAAAGACACCATTAAATCAATTCGCAACCCTTTCTGTATTGAGGTTATTTCGACAGAAGCTTAGCTCACCGCCGCCAGAGCGCATGATTGTGGGATTTCCGTATGAAAGCCAGCCGCAATTGTGTTGACTAACCCCATTCACATAAATATTCTTCGTCTCCTCAACTTCCGGGTATTTGCAAATCAAGCATGAAGTGCGTAGCAGAAATCTATCGAGCGTTCGACAAGTCATCATCAAGCCAACCGTTTGTGCGAGGCGGATGACAAATCTTTGTCAGCGCTCTCTACATTTTGTTGTTGTTGTTGTTGTTGCATTTTGTATGTCTCCGCCTATTATTTCTGCTTCTCATGCTCCATTATGACTCGCTTGCCTTAAACTGTGATGTTTTTTTTTTGTGACTTTTCGCATTTTCGATGTGATTTCTCGGCTGTTCTTTCTTTACGCCATTGTTCAAATGATAATTTATCATAGCCTTTTTTCAATCCTTTCTATTTTTTCGTGAAACTGTTTTGTAGAAAATTCAGTCAGGCTTTTAAGTTGAGATAGCGAAAGTTACGAGGCACATTTTGTTGTATATAGAAAATACAAGGCCTTGTACAAAATGCATATAAAATTTTCTTTGCAGAAAAAAGCGGGTTTCAGTATTTTACTTCATCTGACACATATCAAAAGAATGACTACGCTCTCTCTCCTCTCTTTCGCTAATATGAATACTAAATTCAGTTGAAAACATATATTTTAAAAATTCACAAAAGTAAACAGATCTCGATTTCACACCTAAACTTATTGAATATTAAAGGTGCTCACAAAAGTTTCTGTAGTCTTTGACATTTAATCGAATTTTCACGCGCTCCAAGTTCCAAGCGAAGATAAATAAGAACTCATTTTGCACTCACCTTTATGTCCAGCTACTAACACGCAGTGCAAATACAAATACAAGCAAAAGTTGACAAGCGAACTTTCTATGAGAAATCGAGAAGTAAATCAAGAATGGAACTTTACGGCAAATAACTTGCGGTAGCCAGGCGCATGGAAGGAGAGAGAGAGAAAATTGAAAAGAAGCGCTGCCAAAGGACGACTGTCAGAACAAATGCAAGCGGAAGAGAGTTTACAACCTGTCGCACATTAAAACAAACAAACAAAAACAAACTATTCAATTTGACAGTTGCAAGAATTCAATTTCTCGTTCTCATCCAACTCCATAGCTCGGTGGTGTTGCGGGCGCACTGTGGCTGTCGAAGCAATACCAACAACAAACTATTGTGAAAGAAATGGAAAAAATGCGAGCTGCACAAAGTCGCGCAGCCAAGAGCTGAGGCAAATGGCCAGAGGCAAGAGGAAGGAATATTACATATTTAGTTGAATGTCTAAGCGCAAATTGCAAAGTTGGACATCATTTCGAGTTTGGAAAATTTTTGCAAATGAAAAAAGTTACATCTTGGGGAAAAGAGAGCAAATCAGTGGGCAAGAATGTACGAATGGACGAATGTATGTATGTATGTAAGTAAGAACGAGGCATACTGAATTTGCGCTGCAAGAACGATAAGTAAAATTTTTATTTTCCTGCGTAGGTGTGCATAAAAAAGTATGAGCATAATGACTCGCACAATGCGTTTGAATGACCAAAATGTCCGTTGGTTTCAAAGCACAGGAAATAAGAGTGTAGTAAATATGTGTGTGTGTGTAAGTGTGTATAAGCGAAAGTTTTGTAAAAAGCTTTTACTCTCTACAGTGCAAACAAATTTAAATAGAAATAAAGTTTGTCAAAGTATTTAAAACATTTGATGACGAACGCATTTAATTTATTCTTGGCTATAAATGCCGCTGGCGAAATACAGAATAAAAAATTGTGATTAGCGTTTTTTTCCTGCCGAAGGAAAAAGCAAAATTTACTTGTGGGCCTCCGTTTTGCAAATTAGTTGAATGAGTAAGGCAGTAAATGGTTTTGTATTTAAAGCGCACAAAACTACAGCTCCAAATATTGCATCAAATTATAACTTAAGAAAGTTTTATTACATGACAGTTGAGAAGTGCATGTGCAAAAATTAATATATCTAATGAAGGGATTTTTTGCACATGCAGCAGTACATAGCACATGCATTTAAGCACTTAGTGTAAGTATTCGCGCCTAAACAAAAGTTGAATTACTTGGGCAATTAAAAGTTGTCCTCTGTGAATTCATTATATTATAGATTATATCTCTCCACCCCGAGCACATCACTGGTTTAAATTATCAAGTGGGTATTATTCTTTGAAGTCTCTTAAAAGACAGAGTTTACCGATTGAAAATGAAAATTAATTTTCAAGAATTCTATACCATTTCTACGGAACAAGTTTGCCCTTGCGCGACTTCTAAATATGTTTTGTTAAAAAAAAAACCCTTGGGTATATTTTTTCGACATAGAACAATCCTAGGGGTGAGATCATTAAAATTCCGACTTTACTTTGTTTGGACCACCCTAATTAGCTGCACAATGTGCCCGTTTTGGCCAGAATTGTTTAACTTTAAGAAAAAAGCGAGAAAAATATGTCCTTTTATTTTTCGAAAAAAATAATTGCTTGAAGCGAGAAGATACCTTTTCATGTCCTCGTTGACCACCAAACTAATACGAAGGTGGTTATGAATATGAACGATAACATTAATTAGACATTCTAAACGTATTATCACCCAATGTAACAGCTACAGCCGGAGCTTTGCTCCACATCAAGACTGGTAGCATAAACACCCATTGCTATTGTCTTGTGGAAACAACCAATTACATAGTTTGGTAATCTAGATATTCATAGTCTAATACAAACCGCAGTCGTTTGAGATCGTATATCCCTTCAAGGAGAAGTGCTACCTGGTTATTATAAAATAAGATAAGATAAGTTTTCCGAATAGGCAGGACTTTCATTAAAAATAGACATCGCACAGAGGAGTATTTGCATAGAAAAACCGGTAATAAATATTTTATGCATTTTTCTACTCAGTAGTAAATCATAATTAAGGATGATTGGGATCATTTTCCTGAAATATTTATGAATAATTTACCACAAGACTTTTTTCAAAAAATTATAAGAATATAAGTATTTCTAGAACGTACTTGTTTAAATCGACAAGTGCGAATATGCATCTGGTTCTTTCATATTACAGCGTTTTGAATTTTGGAGTATTTTCATTTGCTAAAATATTGATGTTTTTCCAACTTCAATTAACTTAATGAAAGTATGAGAAACGAGAATGCGTTTTTGAGTGTTGTTAGGACACAAAAATCTGTTCCCCTCGAAGTTAAGTAGTTAATATCATTGTCCAGTGGCACAGTCCTTCAAAGGACCCTCCGAGAACTTAAAAATTTTGGGCTATGAAACTCAGTAAATCTGGGTAACCAGCTCCGACGAAACATTTTGATTCTTATATACGAAATTCGGAACCGTTCGCAAACAAGTTAAGTTATCTTTACAGATGAATAAAGTAGTTAGGCATTTAGTTGTTCCGGAACCAAACCTTGAAAAACATTGATAAGTAAAGAATAATAAAAATATTAAAAAAATTTGTTTAAAAAAAAAATCAAATCAAATTTCAAAATGAACCGATTTTGATTTTCAAACAAGGGAATATTTACTAAAAACGTTTCATTTAAATTTAGGTTTAAATACTAAAACTTACCTTCTTCTTCCATCTCCAAGAGGTTTTTTTTGTTGAAATGGGTATTCACTTAAAAACAATTACCGAAAAAACAAGTGGTTTAAAACAACTGAACGCCATGAACAACCGAGAGCAAAAAAAAACTGACTGCAGCGGGGAAGTTGTCTGGGCTATCTTTTAATAGATCGATTATTTAGCCTTATACCATATCCCCACCGGAGCTAACCACGTAGTTATGGCAATTGAGTTGGTTATCCCGACAACCCACTTGATTTCACTGAGATGGTTAAAAGCTAACCAACTCGAAACCACGTCGAAAGTCTGATACAACCTTGTGCTTTTCCGCCATCTGTCGGTCATTAGCGTTAAAATGTAAATAATGCGTTCCCTACTAGTGTTTGGATTTAACTAAGATCATATTAGATTTACTCCGGTTTTTGAAAAAATTTTAAATCTACTCCTCTACTCCGCTCGACTTCAAATCCATTCCTTTTTTTCATTCATGTTATGCCCCTCTTGGGGCCGTTTTTTGAGTGTTCACCACTGGTTTCAGTAAAAAAATTTAATGTTAGCCAAATCTCACTGTTAAAAAGTAACTCTTTCATAGCAATGCGTCAATAAAGTAACTTCGTTATTTATTGATGAATGGCTGTACAAATTGGCGGATGCAAAACTTTACTTAAGTTGTTAAAAAATATTTGTAGAATAAAATTTATATAAAGTGGAAAAGGTTTGCTTTTTAAAAAATTAATTGTTAGATACGTTCTACTATATAGAAAATGCTAAAAATTACCTAAATATGTAACATATTACCCTTACATTGCCTCTCGTTCTTATTTTGCATGAATAGAAAATATTTTAGTCAAACAATTAATGTCAGAAATAAAAATAAAAAATTCAATCTAGTACGGAAAACTTGTAGTTTGCTCCGATTTTTGCAGCAATTTTGTCCTGAATCGATGTTGGGCGTCCAAAGATTGTTCTTTACATTTGAACTGTTTTATAAACCTCAAACCGCAGTGTGGACAGCAATAGTTAGTGATGTGGTTAAGTTCGATTTGAGATGGTTAACTTTTTGGTGGGGACATGGTATTAAGGAGTAGTAAGCCAAAATTGCCAAAATTTGTAAATCTGACTTTTGGTCGGGTTTTCTATACAAATACTTTTATAAACGTTATGGTCGACTGCAGAATGCATGATTGCCCCTCTGATTGGTTCGCAACCCGGCCTTAGTACCTTCATCATAATTACAGCATCGCAGGGACATCTCCTTTTCTCCATCAATCAATTTGATACTCATTCAACTACTCACTCTGTAATAAACTCTCTGGAAGCTTTGTCGAGGTATGGAGTAGAAGCAAAGGGACAGCACTAGATTTTCCGTAATAAAAATCAAAATGAACTCTCAAACCAAAATCAGTTCGATGAAGTAAAAGTTGAAGCTCAAGTATTTAAGTGTTTTCATTGAACAGATATGGCCAAAAGTAACCCATAAAAATGCTGGCTGTTCACTTCTGCTTCTACTCTGTTCGACACTTAATATTAGGGTAATCTACTACATGGAAAATGCATTTCGTGCAATAAATATAAGCGAAAAACATAAGTAAATGAACAGTTGGCAGTGCAAGCGCCAGTGACTGCAGCTAGCAAAGTACATAGATGACTTACGGTCACAATATAATTTCCATGCAACATGTCACGACAATAATAGCAACAGTAATAGCACTTATGCAACAAGCAACAATAACGAAATCGCAATACCAGCAGCAAAGGTGCGAAATATGGTTGATTCTATGCTTTTTCCAGCAAATACCCAATTTGCCAAACGACGTCGTAACGACTCCGCTGCAGCGCGCAAAAACGATATACATACCAGCGAACTGCAAAACGATGCTCAAAATTGCATGCAGTACTACAAAATTGAAAACAAATTTTTTATTTAAAATAGTTTAATTTAATTCAGTTGATTTTTTTTTAATATACAAAATAAAAATTTTAATACATTACTGCACTGTGTGTCAAAAATTATTGACTTAACACATATTGACAAGTTTTAACAATTTATTTTTTTGTTACTGCATTATAGTTATCTTTATAAAAATTGGGTTTATTTTTTAACAAGGACCATGTAGTTCAAAATTCAAGCAATGTGCAGTATACATACACTTGTTTTAAAATTAAGCCACCTACATATTTCATATATTATTAATTTTTTTTCCTACATTTCTTATACCAAATTAAAAAAAAAAAAAACTTCATACACACAAATTTTATTTTTTAGTAAAAAAAATTTTAAAAATTTTATATGAAAAATATTATGAATACTGAAACAAAGATGTATGCGATGTCGTTTCGAGTTCACCCAAACGACTTCACCAGTGTGCGACGTCGTAACGACTTCGATTCGAACTCGTCTTCGCCCTGTGGCAAAATGGGTAGCGCCATGTAATGGTATTTGTTGTCACAGCTGCAACAGCTCAGACGCAGTGCTAACCTATGAACACAAAATAAGCAAACAAAAATAAAAACAAAACAGCAAACAACTACAAAAGTTAGCAAAAGTCAACAAATACTTCCGTTGCACCTCGCGTACCGCACCATTGTTTTTTGCGTATGTTCTGTTTTTATTTTTGTTTTGGTTTTTTTTTCGGTGGCCCAACATTGTTATGTTTGTATGTATAGCTGTCTGTACTTTGTTTTTTGCTTACGCTGCTGCTCGTTGCACTTGTTGTTTGTTTGTTGCTCGATGTTGTAATTCTTAAATAATGCTCCGGGTTCATGGCGCATGCCAGCTGTTTGCGCTCAAGCTCTGGCTAGGCAAGGCAAGGCAAGCATGCATGCGCACATATCCATACATAAGCTTTGCTTGCAATTTTTTGCAGATCCGCATTTGGTTGCTCATACGCAGCGCTGTACTGGCATTGTAAGTGAACATTTTGATGTATGCACAGATGTATGTATGTAGGTATGTAGGTAGTAAGTTAAAGTATTTATGTGCTTGTAGTTGGTTAAATTGCGTTTTAGCTTCTCTGGCAAGCAAAAAGCAAATCGTTTTATTGCTGCTGTCACGTTTCAAATTGAAATCAAACAATTTATATAATTTCCTTCCTCTCTCAAAAGCAAAAGACAATTTTCCAAATAAGCAATCGTAAATTTTCAGCGAATGGAATGGACAAATATTTATGTATGTATTGAGCAAGTATTGGCAGTTCGTAAATTGCGCTTTTTAAAAATTGCATACACCAAAAAAACATACAGAGACTTGCAGATTACATTTCCGAAAATCAACATAAAAAAGTACTTATCGAGAATGGGGTGAATTATAACAAATTCAAGCATTGTACATATGTGTTATAGCGCCTGATGTTCGGATTAAAACAGAGATTGTAGATTTAAACTAACTATTTATTAATCAAAGTAAATACGATAAAGGTTACAGAGAGAAAGATTGCGAACGAAGAAGGAATAGAGAACACGACCAACCAGCAACAGCAGAATGTCATATGAAACACACAAATGATAATGCAGGGTTGCCTTATGCCGATTGCTAACATTCCCCTTGTCCTAATTTATTGGCTAGCTAGGTATCTGGAAACGCACTGTTTGCTTGGCGTGGTCTAGCCGATCGACGGACAGTGGGTCCGCCTGTTTGTACGTTGGAGTTGTTTTCGCTGTTCTGCGCTGGGGTCGTTGGATGGTCGTTCCTAGTGGGCGGTGCGTTGTTATTGGTGGTTACATTATTTGGATCTACATCCCACTCTATCTAGATGAGTAATGGCCTTGAGTTCACAGGATTTTTGAAATTCCCACCTTGTGCATTACGTTCCGTTGTAACTTACTATGGTTTCGGGCAGTCCTTCGATGACAAATACTTTAGGCAGTGCGGAAATGGTTGCAGTTGAAGTCGTTGTAGATATTTCGATGGTGTGTGGAAATTTGGATAACGAATCGATTATAATAAGCCACATGCTGCCTGGGCTAGCGGCAGAGGTTGCGCAAATCGCGCAGATCTTACACAACGTTTCAATCGCTTCATCGATCTTAGGAAACCATACACAGCGTCCACTAATCTGCTTCATTCTAGTTTGACCCCAGTGGCCCTCTTGAAGCATAGCTAGGACTTTTGGCTGCAACGTTGCTCGGACAAGGACAACCACTCGATTGTGCTCTGTTTGAAACAAGACCACACCCTACTGTAAAGAAAGCGAGAGTCTACGATCAAAATATGGTTTAATATTACCGTGCGATTGCGGCAAGTGTTGTCGCCAACCATCTTGAATCATTATGTAAATGACTTTGAGTTGCACATCCTTTTCTGTCTCCATTGACACCGTCGATGAGCTAATGGTAAAAGTTTCAAGTGCAGTTTCATTGACCTCATAAACGTTAAGTATCTTATTTTCCCCAATAATGGAACTCTAAGTCTTCGCCCATTGGAAGTCGAGAGAGCGCATCTGCGTTGGCGTGTTGTGCCGTATTTTTATACCTTATAGTGTAGTCGTAGGCTTCGACCAACATTTCCCACCTTTGGAGCCTATGCAACAGTGCGCCCGGTGGCTTTTGGTGGGGATGAAATATGGTGACCAGCATTTGATGATCACTAGTTAGTTGAAACCTATGACCGTATAAGTACTGCTGAAAACGCGTGACGCCAAATACTATGGATAGTGCTTTCTTCTCTACTTGCGAGTAGTTTATTTGGCTCTTAATGTTTAACGTTTTGGATGCGAAGCAATTGGGTTGGGTTGGGTCACATCATCCAGTTTGCCCCCAGACCACTGCGAAGTTCTTCAGCATTGCTCCTAGTATGCAGTGATTAGCTGTCCAAAGTGGTCGTAGCTTATTTGGCAACGCTGTGACCTTAATTTTATCTGCGAAGCCACGCAATGCCTGGCCAAATATTACGTTCGAATAATGGAAGGTGTCGTTGACACTTTAGTAATGATTTATTTAAATTTCATTTCCATGTCTTTTCGCACTGCGACAGCATCCTACTCAGCTATTATTTTTACTACTGAATGTCTTTGGTACGAAACTCCACACTTGCGATATATCGCCAAAATTACGCGCTCTCTCAACTAATGTCATACAACAAAATGTCATTTGGATTTCGCATTGCATTTGTTAGGGAAATTTTTCATTTTATCACTGCGCGCTGTGGCAAAAATTCCTCATTTATTTGGTTTCACTTGATTGCATTCAACGAAACACCGGCTTTGGCAGCGTACGAAAAATCGCGTGGCCTCACCGATGTCAGACGACGAAACAAAAATCCAACGAAATAAATGGCATATACTTAGGTGCTTATGTGCATCCGCAGGTAAATACTCATATGTATGAGCGTACTTTAACTCTTGCACGCTTCAATGCAGCTGCAACACCGCGCTAACGAAAATCCTTGAGCAAATTTCGCAACAGGGATGAAAAATGGAAATTTCAGATTGTACCTAATATCATAAAATAAATGTACCTAAATGAGACAGATTGTACCTAAAAAAAGTTACATCATTAATTTGTCGTTTTTTTATAAATTTTATACAAAACATGAATACAAAAGATGGATGTACTTTAAACATGATTCGGTTTTTATTTTAACGCGTTGTTTTTGTCTAATTTTGGCTACTGAAAAATATGGGCAAAAAAGACAAAAAACGCACTTTGGGAAGTATACATCTTTATCCAGCTTTTTACAAAACAACAGGAAAAGTCTGCTAATTTATCCGATTCCTTTTAATAGGTGCAGAAAATCGCCGTAAATATCTTCGAAAGCATTTTAAATATATTTCCAGAAATTAAAAAGCGAATATGAGTCAAATAGCAATAGTTCTCATCTAAAGAAAATATGCAATTTGAAGTCATCCTACTCTCTAAAAAAATTGTGTAAATTTCCTAGCTAAAAGGTAGGTTACTGATTTCCTACCTTATTATTCGCGAAATTACATGCTCGATTATGCAATGGATAGTTTGTTTAAATGGTGTGCGTAAATTTACTACGAAAGTGTGTACAAGGTACAAAATACATATCTGCTGTTTGATTTCACCCATAGAATTGTGTAAAGCCGCTAACAAAAAGGATTTTTACACACGAAAATATGTAAACGAGAAAAATAAATATTCATCGTGTAAATTTAACAAAAAAATTTAAAAATAAACAAAAATATACTCGATTCATAGTCGCATTTTTAAACAGATTTTTTAGAGTGTAGACACTGGACTGTATGGGCGAATAAAGGCTGGTTTTCATTGTCATGTTTTGACAACAAAATTTGTCGATATATTTTGACAAAACTTTCTTTCCTTTATCCCTACCTTTATCGATGATATTATGGGCTAAAAACTTACAAATAGCCGCTTTAGCAGCGCATGTACACGCCTGAAGGCCTATTCTGATCTAAATCAATCAAAAGACCATTTTCTAGTCCCATTTGACAATTTGTTTTCACTCATTTGACCGCAAATGCCATTGAATTTGACTTAGTGAAAATAAGCGTTAAAATTAATAGAAAAAAAAATACGAATTTGAGGATAGCTAAGTAAAGCGTTAATTTTTCGTAGTGACTGCTCTAAATGCAATGTAAAATATTTAAGATAATACATAATATGACTTTTCTAATTTGTTCCTTTTGACCACTTTTCTTTAGAATTGTTTATTCTTCAAAATTAAAGCGATGCTTCTCGCGTGCCTACAAGTAAATATATTTTATTTATTTATTTTAACTATATATATTAGCACGGTAAAGGAAAAAGAAAAAAAACTAAAAATGCATCTGATCAAAAGATGATTGTACCTAAAATCTAGTGACTGTACCTAATGTACCTTCAAGTCATCAAACGTCGGAAAAAGGTACAATTGTACCTACTTTTTCATCCCTG